>NW_017097122.1:0-10034 GCF_001412225.1 Nicrophorus vespilloides
GGAGGGGGTGTTTCGGAAATCTGCTAAGAGGTGCGTGGTGGGGTGGCTTGAAGTCATCCCTTAGTTTTGGGGGCGCACATATAAGCTGGCTCACTTTCATTCGCATCTCAGTGGATTTTTTTGCATCCTAGAGAGAGCAACAAAAATTCAGTTCAGTTTTAGCGTGAAACGTGTCTTCCTCTTTTTCTTCTTCAGTAAGAGATTTGCATCGACACTATCAACTACGAATTTTGTGCATTGCTGAAGAAGAAAGAAAGAAAGAAAAAGAAAAGAGAGGAGAAAAAAGAGAAGCATTTCATATATCAACTGCGAAGAGTATCTTGTGGATTTCTGTAAGTAATATTGAATCATATATAAGTATTGCAATTCCATTACATTTTAATATATTTTAAAATGAATATATAGGTTATTATAAATTATTGAGACCTCTTGCGGCCTTCAGAAAGACAATTGTTTGCGTATTATATATATATATATATATAGAATGGAGTATTGAAGTTGAGTTAAAGTAATGTAGTTCATGGTAGGGGGAGGGTTTTCAAGGTTACTTTCCCAAAATAACGATCGGGGGAATAACGGAACGCGTGCGGTAGGGGCGGAGGGGTTTGTGCATGTTGCGGGCGACCCTCTCCAAAAATTCAGCCCCTGACCTAATACAACTGTCGGCAAGTTGCGGGACTTTTGCATCATCCGCACCACACGAACGTCCTTCTTCGTACCTCCCCCCACCACTGCCGCTACCCTTGACACCCTCCACACGCACACTTTTCCAAGAAAAAGGGTCGTCCTCCCTCCCCCGTATCGCGCGTCTTCACATTTCTCTCATCTCCCTTCTTTTTTTTCTACCATTGATTTTAGCCTACTTCGCCATAAATCTTTCCAAAACAAAAACCCCCCGTATCGCAGCCATCTCTTAACTTAATTTGACTTTTCATCTAAGCCATTTTGATTATTGCTATTATTAAATTCGATTTGGATAAAACAAAAAAAAATATTTAGTGATGAACCAACCACCAATGATGGTTTGAGTGGACCGCGCCGATCCGATTATTAGAACCAATAGAATTGTTAAGAACGAAAAGATCCGGGGATGACCGATCCCTTTTCTAGCATTTAGCAATGTAATTTGCAGCTGCAACTGTTGATTTTTATCGGGACGCATAGAGAGACGCGCAAAAACGTTTTCCTATCGAAATCGTCCAAATTTTTAAATCTTATTTCTTTCTTTTCGTGCACCAATAAGAATTGTTTAAACCTTCATAGCAGCCTATGATTCGTCGTTGTGACGCATATACGACCCATTTTAAACGTTTCAACACTTTTATTTGGATTAAAATTTATCAAATATTAAAAACAACACAAATCATTGAAAATTTTTGTATATAAAAAAAGCTTCCAGGTCAAATTCTAAACGTCAAATATTTGTGTTAATATTATTATTTATTATTAATATTAATAACTAAAGTTTACTAATTTCGTTTATTTATAAATACTAATAATATTAAGTGTTTACTGGATCGCGAACTATTTCTCATAATGTTTATGTTTTTAATCAAATAATTAATTATTTTTTGTATTTTACGCTCAAAAATCGTTAGTTGGAAATAACCTGTTATCGAATTTAGTCAAAAACCAACAAACCCTAGTTATGATTAAGTGTGAGAGGAGGATGTGGAAAAATAAACTAGATGTAGTCAAAATTTCGTTTTTCAAGATTATAATATATACAAAAAAAAACAATAGTTAAATACATATGCTTATTGTTGAAAATTACTTAAAAATAACGTTATTGTAAAGTGGAATCTACCAAATTTTACATTTGGTCTTTGGATTCATCGGCGAACCAACCGGGCAGTTGTAAACATTCGCAAACTCGTTGGAATTGCTGAGCGTACCGATGACTCTGAACCTCCCAGGCGAATGTACGGCAGTCCTCAACTTGTTCCTCGCCGCTTCCGGTCTCGTCGTCCCGCACCAGATCTGCGCAAAGTTCAGAAAGAACAACTGCATATTATCCAAATCCAAACCGGGCAATCGTTCGTTCTTGATGCTCTTCCTGTTGTTCTTCAGCCAATGATTGTAAGCGCGAAACGCCTGTTTTATACCGCCGTTATCGGCGATGTTCTCACCCTGCGTGTTTGTCCCGTCCATCTGCATGTTTGCTTCGGGCACGATGTACGCGTTGTACTGATCGATCAGACATTTGGTACGTTGATGGAATTCATCGATCGATTCCCGTTTCCACCAGATCTTCAAATTGCCATCCTTGTCGAAGAGTCGCCCCTTGTCGTCGAAGCCGTGAGTCATTTCATGCCCGATGACTACACCGATCCCACCGTAATTCAAGCATCTCGGAAAGTGGCGATGGTAGAACGGCGGCTGCAGTATCCCGGCCGGGAACATTATTTGATTCTTGTTGCGACTGTAGTAAGCGTTCACCACGGCTGGTGGTGAATTCCAGTAATTCTTATCCACCACGGTCGTCAGTTTCGAATGCTCCAAACGCGTCAAATGTTGCAGAATGCTCAAAGTGTTTTCAAAGTAAAAATCCGGATGAATCTGCACGTCGCTGTATCGCTTATTCAAAGCTCCTTCACTTAAAATGTAATTCGGGTATCCAATTTTCAAACGCATGTAATCTATCTTCAAGGCGGCCGCCTTCTTCGTATCAACGTCCAACCAATCCGTTTCCATCAGCAATTCTTTAAATGATTGCCGCAACTGCTTCGTCATCTTCAGCGTATCATTTTTGCTACGTTCATCGAAATACTTTTTAACAAACAGATTCCCCAAAGCCATGCCCAAATTCGAATTCACTTGCGATATGCAGCTCTGCCATCTCGCCGGAGATTGCTCCCGTCCGAACAAGATCTTGTAGAATCTCTGCTTAGCATCTTGGAATCTATCATCTAAATTATTCACTCTGTGCCTGATAAATCTCCACAACAAGTAATTAGCCGTAGTTCGCGGACTCGTTGTACTCAACAATCCCACCAATCTGTGCAGATAATTCAAACTGAACGTTACTATTGGATCTTCCGGATCGACGTCGCGATTCGTTATAATTCCAATGTATTTGAACCAATCGATTTGCGGTATTATCGAATGCAGTTGCCGCAATTTCAAGCGAACGTAAATATCCGATACGTTTTTCCTGTGCTCAGCGGAAACCGTTATGGAAGATAACTCTATTTCGAAATTGACGATATCTTCGGCGTCTTGATTCGCTACGGTCGGATCTGCGCCTAAAAGGACGGCAACAGTTTCTATGAAATGTTTGTAGGCGTCGACGAATTTCCTGTTGCCCTTCTCGATGAAGTAATCGCGCGACGGAAGTCCCAAAGTCGATTGATCGATTTGAATCACGTACTCTTCGGAATTCCTGATATCCGGGCCGACCCATTCCGAGATGATTATGTCATTGTTGTAGAGTCTGAGGTGGCCCAAAAGCCACTCGAAATCGAATCTGGTGTCGTTCCATGCTGCATCTAAGATCGGCCATCCGCCCAATTCCTTGATCAAATACAGCAACGGTTTGATGCCTCTTATCTTAATTAACTCCTCGTTCATGCACGATTTGAATAAAAATTTCGCTTTGGAGATGGCGTCTTCTGTTTGCGGATGCGAATGATTCAGGATCACTTGGTAGAACGGTTTCGGTACTTTCTTTTTTTCTGCGATTTTATAGAAATCGTACACGTGTCTTTTGTCGCGATTCTTCAAGTTATTCCAAAACTCTTTATCGATTACTAACGGATCATCTGGGACGTCCTCTTCCAGCAAATCTTTCAACACAGAATCTAGACTTTCGCGGAGCATTTCGAATGTGTCGAAGCTTGAACGGTCTGGCGGTATCGGATTGTATTTGTGCCAATTACCGCACGCGTACTGATAGAAATCCTCGCACGGGTTCATATCGAGATCCATCAATTTCTTCATGTTGTTCGCTTGCATTTCCCTGACTTGTTCGGGCGAATACTTTAGCTTCCAAAAGTTCTGATGCTCAATTTCCTCTTTCGTTAACGGATTTGAAGGTGCGTCGATGTCGAGGAGAACATCTCGCTCGTTACTTCGCGTTTCTGGAATCCTCCAAACAATTAATTTGCTCTCGGCGCCGTACATATCCTCTTCACTGCCATTAACTATTACCTCATCGTTGTTAACAAACCTTTTGATTCGTTCCGAAGCCGAAGTTGGCGACGTAGTTGTTGCTGTTATGTAAGAGGTTTTCGTTTCTTGTATAATATCGCGTTCCTCCGCTCCAAAACCCTCGCTGTCTCCGACATTGCGTCTCATCGTTAAATCTTCTTTCGTATCTGAGCTCGGTTTCGGCATCGTCGAAACCGCCGCCGCCGTGTACACGTGCGTGAAGAAAAGACATACCAGTATGACGGCCAAGAGGATGAACGGGACGAACGCGAGTCTCTTCAGCTTCGATTTCCATGCTTGCTCTTGTCCCACGCACCATTGCACCCTTCCGCTGTCGCGTTGCACCGCCAATCTGCACGAGTGCCATTTACTTCTGGATCCCATCAGATATTCTTCGACTGAAAGTTGAGCCTCGCACAACGAGAATTACGGGAACCTCTTTTATGGATTTGGCCTTCATCAATTTACTACCAACTGGGTCATTTTCATTTAACGTTTTCAATTCAACGCAGCAGCGCCGCCGGTTCCTCTCTCTTAATTTTTTCTTTCAATCGTTTTCGAATTGAATGCAAACAATATTAATAATTTAGGTTAACCCTTCAAAAATTAACGCAGTCAAAAAATTTGGAATAGTTTACGCACGCATTCAATGCAATCAAGTCATCTGCTAGTTGCGAAACATTAGAAACATTAGTTGTGTTGTGTGCGATCCTCCATCGACAGTCCCATCACGAGACAGCAGTGATGAGAACGTTGCCGAAATGTTGCATGTGGTGGGATGCTACTGCTGCTGCGTAGGGCAACATCGCTTTTATTATTCTGCCCTTTTTCGGTTCCTTTCATCACTTATTGCATCCCCTCGAAATAAAGGGATTTTCGTTTGGGATCGATGTCTGCTTGCCTGCTTGCTTTCCAGCCAGCTCATCGACACAGGCGCTGTTTGCACATTTCCCCATTAATGAACACCACATGTCCCTTCCCACTTGTCTCTCAACCAATTATTGATACTTCCTCTGGATCATTATTTTTCTCTGAAATTCTAGAATCTCGGCCGCTTTATGTTCAACACAAAACTAGAAAACCAAAGAAAGTGCCATAATAGCTCACAACTTTTTACCTGAGCACCCTAATGGAAAAGGTTTTTGCACGAGGACGGACCCCACCGGTCTTTAGAAACACAACCAGATGTGCATTATTTACCTGAAAACGGTTGAATTTCCTTTTATTTTAGTATTTCTTGTAGAATTTGCATTTTCTTTTCATATTTTGCACTGTAGTTAGAGTGAATTTAAGATGTAACGTTAAATATTCGAAATTTAGTTTGTTCATAGGATGTGGAATTTGGATGCATTTACAGAGTCGTTGCTTAGTAACATGGTGGACGAATGTAAGGAAAATCGAAACAACAATTAGAATGAAAATGGTTTGAACTTATTGTTTGATTGTTATTTTTTTAGTTGTTCCAGCGATAACAACGTATACAATGAATCCAACGAATAATGCTCAACAACAGCAACAGCAGCAGCAACGAAAAAGTCCATTGTATCCTACTGTTTCTTCGCCTCAATCGATGCAATTGCCATCATCACCGATTCACCCGCCGCCGATTCAATCACCAACTCAAGAAGAGGAAGCGGTAGCAAGTTGCATCTCGCCACTTGGATACAATGCGTGTCACCCATCCATGATGACTGGTCCTTCCAATGGAGTCTCGATTTACACATCAGAAATGCTTCAAGTACTTGCTCGCTTTGCTCGCATCTCTCTTTACTTTATTAATTGAGTAATTTTATTTTGAAGCGGCCCGAAGATGTTCTTAGATGTACGAACTGCAATGAGGAGGGAATGTTAGCGACGTCGAAATGTAACGATTGCAGAGAGGTGCTTTGCGATATGTGCGTGCTAGCCCATCAGAGAGTGAGGCTAACGAAAGACCATAGAATCCGAAGAATTTCGATCGCGGAAGCCGTCTTCAATGCGGCCGTTGCGCTGCCGGTCATCGGTCCGCACACCAATTCGGGATTGACTTCGATGAATGTTCTTGTTTCGCACAATTGCGAGATGAACATTGAATCGAACCGTTTGTACTGCGAGAATTGCGCGGCGACGGCGTGCATCGATTGCGTGCAGATCGATCACCGGGAACATAGTGTCGTCTACATGAACGAATTCAAGGAAAAGAACAGGGCGATGGCCATCAGTTTGACGATGGAAATGAGGGCTGCTTCGGGCATGCTCCTAGATACAATCAACGCCATCCAACGGACGAGCGACAATTTCGAATTGAAGATGCATCAGGTGACCCTTGACATTCGTTGCATGATGAAACGTTTCAGGAACGCCCTAGAGGATAGGGAAAGGGATTTGGTGATGAAGATCGAAAACCATAAGAGATCCAAGTATCTCTTCTACAAGAACCAAGCGCAAGTCATCAAGACCGCTATGAACAATATTGCTGTTACGTCGAACATACTGAACGACGCGATGAACAATGGGATGGTCAGGGAACTGGCAATTATCAACGAGAAAGCTATGATGGAGGTGACGTCGTTGAAGGGGTTGAGGCCAGAGCTGATGACTTTGGATGAGGCCAATCTGTATTTTATTCCACCCGAACATCACTTGTTGGGCGCCATCGCCAATATGGGTACTTTCAGTTACAATCCCTATACTCCACCACACAACAACAATTACCCTTACAGTTACCCTGTCTACTATCCCAACAACAAATCGAACTACAACAATAACAACAATCGGCAGAACAGCAAATTCACAGATTTCTCTCCTTACAACTTTATTCCCGATGAGACTTACTTGCCGGGAATGCCCAAGGGCATGCCCATATTTGGATGCGAGTTCCCCGTTATTGTTCGAAGCATCAGAGGACATTTCCCGATTGACACGTTCGGTTTGGAAGGTGTGAGCGATGGTTACATGTGCAGACCGTGGGGAGTTGCCTGCGACAAGAGAGGAAACTTCGTGGTTGCCGATAGGAGCAACAACAGAATCCAGATATTCTCACCCACGGGTAAATTCCTTAGCAAGTTCGGCAGCTACGGAAATGCGCCCGGGCAGTTCGACAGGCCGGCAGGAGTCGCCGTCGATGCGTCCGAACGCATCATTGTCGCCGACAAGGACAATCATCGCGTCCAAGTGTTCAAAATGGACGGCACTCTGGTGCAGATCATAGGTGAGAAGGGCTGCAGAAACGGACAATTCAATTATCCGTGGGACGTGGCCGTGAACTCTGCCGGTCAGATCGTTGTCACCGATACGAGGAACCATCGTATTCAACTGTTCGACAGCAAAGGCACCTACCTGAAAAAGTTCGGATTCGAAGGTGTCTCCTCGATGTGGAAGCATTTCGATTCGCCGCGCGGCATCTGCTTCACACCGAAAGGCAGAGTTGTCGTCACAGACTTCAATAATCATCGTATGGTTATCGTCGATCGGGACTTTGTTCATGCCCAATTCTTGGCTGAAGAGGGTTCCGGGCAAGGGCAGTTATTGAGGCCGCAGGGTGTTGTGTGCGATGACGAAGGAAAGATCATCATCGCTGATTCACGTAACAATCGCATCCAAGTGTTCGATGAGATAGGCAATTTCTTGTGGATGATCGGGCATACTGGTACAAATATAGGCGATCTAGACAGACCCAGTGGGATCACTCTTACACCGCAAGGTAAAATCGCGATCGTCGACTTCGGCAACAACAGAGTACAAATAATTTAGAAGTACTAAATCGGAAACGGGAAACAAAACCCAACAACTAAAGCCAGGCTAATGGCTAATTGACTATGACAAAAAAAAATTGTCCTTTTTGAGAACCAAACAATTTTAATTTTGCATTTTTTTGGTTATTTTTACGAACGGGCATTTCAATGTAACAAAATTTGACCATTGCCTGGCCTTTTCCTGTAGTATTTAACATTATATATATAAAAAAAAAGAATTTTCGATGTATTAGAGTATTTTTCTTGTACTCTTGTACGAAACTCGTTGATGAACAAAAGAAACAAAAAGTTAACTCGCACGAAAAAGTTTGATAGAGTTATATAATCATTTCTAATCAACGCAAATCTCCTATTTTTAAGTTTTTTATTTACCATTTTTTTTTCTATAACCAATCAATGTAGACACACTATAACCAAATTTTTGTCACATATTGGTTTAGTTTTTAATATTGATTAATTGATGAAAAACTCTCAGGGTATTTTCCCAATCTCAGGTAATTTATATTTTTATAAACGAGAGTACCTTGGTCTGAAACGACAAAAATAGGAATCTTTTTTCCTCTCAATTAATGCTATATATATATAAATATATATATATATACCTATTTATGTATATATATATACCTATACATATATATAGAAATATATATAATTTTAGATATGTTTATTGCTATAAATAAATTATAGTGTTTTTAAGAAGACTGATGATTATTAAGCATACATTTTTAAGACATTTGTATTTCATCAATCTCTGCATAAGTTTAGTATGCGTAACGCGCACAATAGTATCAACATCAACAATTTGTATTTCGTACACTTGATTGAATTTGTTTTGTTTTGTGTGTGCGGTTGGAAAGGAATTCCTATCAATGCTAGATGAGTACGAGGGAGTTTATGAAACGTAAAAAGGAAGGAAAAATGTTGATGAAATTTCAACCAAAATATCTTTTTTTTTTTAAGAAAATTTTGAAAAAAAACTTTTAGTGATACTGTGAATGATATAGCTACCCTTTCCGGAAACAAATATGTTTCCGGTTTTTTCTTGATAGAAGGGATTTTCACGTTCTTTAATTTTTTTATTACTTTGTGATACTGTGAGTCACAAATTGACATCAAACTTTTTTTTGTGTTATTTTTCTTGAGTAATTTTAAATTATTCGCAAGGTAACACTTAAATATATTATATATATATATGTGTGCAAGATATAATGATACTTGTCTTGTGCTTTTTTTTTAATTAACTTCATTTTTAATAATTGTGATCGCATATTTGGATGTAAAGAAACGAAGAGACTGTCGAGATCTATAAGACTGTATTTTTTTTCATAATATTTCTAATAATTTTTGTTTATCGTTTAATTTTTCTGATTGTCTTTACTACTTTGTGCCGCGTTTGATAGAAGTAAGTTAGTTCGTCTTTTGAATATTTAGGATTTCTCTTGTTCTGTTCTTTTTTTTACCCTTTTTATATTCTTATTATTATTACGCAATTATGTAGTATTTTATATATGCAACTATATTTGTATGCGACTTTATAATCCTTAAAAAAAAATATGGTGCAATTTTTATTTTACAATAAATAAATAGTTCCTAAAAAAAAGATTTTGTTTATTCACTTACTATCACTCACTATCCCAATAAATTAGAATTGTTTCAGTATTTTATCTTCAATTCTTGATGTATAACGCGTTGGCTATGATTAAATTTATAAAAACCATAGCCAACTCATTATAAGTCTCCATGTAAAAGATAAATGAATTTAGAAATAAATTAAAAGCGATTTGAGCATTAAAACCAATTGAATGAGAGCACCGATTAACGTACGTGCACAAAGCATGGGTGTGTGTAACGAATAGACCAGAAAATTATAATATATTATTATCAACATCCAATATTGTTACCTAGATACTTTTTTTATATTCATTGTTATAACAATAATAATAATGACTAACACACTTTACTTGTAACGCACGAAATGACTAAACCTTAGGTGATAATGAAATTTGCGGTGATAATTAATTCCTATTTATTTTTAATTTAAAAATCAATTCAAGAACTTTGAGCATTTAACGATTATATTTTTTCAGCTTCTTTCAGTTTGTTTCTTCTAAGTTTTATTAGTCATTTATAATTCGAGGAAATTTTGTTGAC
>NW_017097123.1:0-6467 GCF_001412225.1 Nicrophorus vespilloides
TTCACGTTCTGTCAATTGCTTATTAGTCTTATTGAATTGATTCTATTACTTAACAAAATTGGAATCGAAGAAGATGTATTTACATAAAATGAACAAAAGTGGAATAGTTCTTTGATGTTTGACTAATTTTTGACGTAAAGTTGACGTTCTGTCAATTGCTTATTAGACTTATTGAACTGTTTCCATTACTTAACAAAATTGGAATTGAAGAAGATGTATTTACATAAAAAGAACAAAAGTGGAATAGTTATTTGACGTTTGACTATTTTTTGACGTACAGTTCACGTTCTGTCAATTGCTTATTAGTCTTATTGAATTGATTCCATTACTTAACAAAATTGGAATCGAAGAAGATGTATTTACATAAAATGAACGAAAGTGGAATAGTTCTTTGATGTTTGACTAATTTTTGACGTAAAGTTGACGTTCTGTCAATTGCTTATTAGTCTTATTGAACTGATTCCATTACTTAACAAAATTGGAATCAAAGAAGATGTATTTACATAAAAAGGGGATTAGTTATTTGACGTTTGACTAATTTTTGACTTACAGTTGACATTCTATCAATTGCTTATTAGACTTATTGAACTGATTCCATTACTTAACAAAATTGGAATAGTTATTTGACGTTTGACTAATTTTTGACGTACAGGTGACTTTCTGTCAATTGTTTATTAGACTTATTGAACTGATTCCATTACTTAACAAAATTGGAATTGAAGAAGATGTATTTATATAAAAACAACAAAAGTGGAATAGTTATTTGACGTTTGACTGTTTTTTGACGTACAGTTCACGTTCTGTCAATTACTTATTAGACTTATTGAACTGATTCCATTACTTAACAATATTGGAATCAAAGAAGATGTATTTACATAAAAAGTACAAAAATGGTATAGTTATTTGACGTTTGACTAATTTTTGAAGTACAGTTGACGATCTGTCAATTACTTATTAGACTTATTGAACTGATTCCAATACTTAAATTGGAATCAGTTATTTGACGTTTGACTAATTTTTGACGTTCGTAAATTGCTTATTAGTCTAAATTTTGAAAGTTGATATTCTGTCAATTAGACTTATTGGATTGTTTCCATTACTTAACAAAATTGGAATCGAAGAAGATGTATTTACATAAAATGAACAAAAATGGAATAGTTACATAAAAAAAAACAAAAGTGGAAAAGTTATTTGTATTGGCATGCATTTTTCTGTTTGTTTGATGAGATTGGAAATCAATTTGACGTTTGCCTATTTTTGACGTAACATTGACGTTTCGTAAATTTCTTATTAGACTTATTGAACTGATTGGATTAGTTAACAAAATTGGATTTGAAGCAGGTGTATTTATACGAAAATTCCTATTTTCATGCACGTTTTTCTGCTTGTTGGTAAGGGTTGGGGGTTAGGTATGATTGGGAATGTTCGCAAAGTACTTACGAGTCCGGTCATGCACAGGCCGGCGTTGGGTCCGAACAGTTCCCTGCATTGGTAGTCGGCGTCGTACATGACCCCGGGCAAGGCGTCCATCAGGACGAAGCTGTGATCCGTCGGCGGATCGTACAGGCATGCACCGAGACCTGAACTAAACTGGGACACTTTACTGGAACTATCCGGACTCCGGACGGATATTGGGAGGGTGAAAACCCAGTGAAACTTACTTAATAAAATTCGCAAACGAGCGACGGCTGCACGGACTCCAGTGGTTCATCTTCGGCGAGATGTACGGATCCATGATGGACGTCTCGTTCCGATCATCAATATCGTGAAGCATTCCCAAACTAGAGCAACAACAACAACAACAACAAAAAAAATCAACGATATTGGATGAGTGAATGAGAAGAGAGGGATGGATGAAATGGTGGTAGAATTAACGCACGAATTGCCACGTTGCACTTGTGGAATTGAATTAAATTCCGCGCGAACGACGTCGAGCATGGTTTTTCGGGGGTTGTAGAGTGTGTGTGAGAGAGAGAAAAAAAGTGGAGAGGAAGCAAATTGGACGCAACGGACGGCGGCAATTCGTGGAATGGAGTGAGGGAGTGAGGGTTGTGAAAAAGGCATCCCCGGGGTTTTCATGTAATTAGTGTAATTTGTTCACTTACGCGTGTCCGATCTGGTGGACGATGGTGAAGCCCAACCGCAGACCGTTGTCCTGGCATATGACCGCCTGGTTATCGGGATCGCAAATGCCTGCGAGCTTCGCCATCCCCAGGAGACCGCAGCTCCTGTCGTCTCCGCACATGTCGGTCCTGCACCAAGGACAAGCCAACCGAATTACATTGAATTATCGACAGGATTGTGTACACACGCGGATGCACAAGCCAACCGGCCTAAAACTTATCGATCCGTCGTGTTTTCCCATGCAAAAAAAATAAATAAAGGCAAACAAGCACGGAAAAAAAAATACAAAAAAAAAGTACGTATAAAGAGAAGAGTAAAGAAAACTATGTGACGACAATGTACCATCATCGTCATCCTCGCATGGGCGGCTGTGGATGTGGTTTGGTTATACGTGTATACATTTACGGGCGGATGCGCCGGGTTAATGCTTCAATAAAACCTTAATAACCGCCGTTGCCTCAGCCACTTGCATTATTTTTGCATCCCAATTTAACACTAACTTTGTACTTACACAGGAGCTGAATAAATAATTGAAACAAACAACGCCGAAACTGACACAGTTTCATGAATATTCAAAACCTCAAAGAAACACAAACAACAACAACAATAATTTTTACCCGTTACAAAACAATTACCGTTGCTCACATAGTTAAAAAAAAATACTATGGCTGCCTTTTGTAGTTTTTGAGATATACCATAAAGTGTAAATCGTTATGAAATGTCCAATTTTGGCAGCAATTCAAAATTTATCTAAAAATGACATAACTTACCATTATATATATTTCAGATTCAGCTTTAATATTGATATTCTGTAGTCTGATTACTTTTCAGTATTCAGTTTCAGTATTCAGTATTCGATAAATACTCTAAAATGTATTTGGATATGAATATTCAATATTCTAACCTCAAAAGTTACGAAGATATTTAACTGTGACAACCAATTACAGGTAAACTTTAGTAACTATACCATTCCATATATTTCATAGACAATAGTTTTAACTTTATTGTATAAGATCAATATTCTAACAAAATTTGATAGTTTTTGAGAAATATTAATATTTATAAAGCCACTACTTTTCCTGAAAAAACAAAAGTAAAATTTGGCAGCTTATTTGACTGAAATTATATACAAATACTTATGCTTTGAATATTCAATATTCTTCATTATTTTCATAGTGTTTGACTAATACTAAAACTTAATTACACTGTTTTTTTGAGAATGGAAAAATTGACAGCGAATTACACATAAATATCAAAATATTATTACGTGAATCTTACTATTGTAGTATAAATGTTGGAGGTTTCTGCATTAAAAGTATATAATTCTGAAAAATCCATACATAATTTATAGATGATGGAATAATGCCCTCATTTTTTGTGTCTTCCGTTTTAGTCTATGTATAAAATAAAAGACAAGCAATTAGTAATGGTTCATGTAATGAGATATGAGGAATTGTAGCCGGCATGTTTAAAAAGAAAACGAGAATTCAATAAAAGGATTCGTAATTAAATCGAAATTAAAAATCTGCAAATTCTATTTTGCATTCAACAGAAAACGCGAGATGCGAAATAAATTGTATGTCGTGTTTTATAATCGGTTTCAAGTACATATCTAAGAGAAGATTCAAAGATATTATTGCACGTCTTTGCTCTTAATCGAATCCGTTGCTCCGAAGGTGATTATTTTTCCCCTCGCTGCTTTTCTTTATTTCCTCCAAGATCCGCGCCTCACCAGGAAAATCTCGTTTTTATTTTATTATTAAAATCCTCGGATAAAAAAAAACCTGCAAACCTTACTGGCTTTTCGGGTTTTTAATAATCCTTAAATAGAATATTCTTAGTCTTCATTTTTACCCATTACTACAAATTGATTATTAATAAATTAACAACAAAATTTAACCCTTGTGGACGCGCGCAGTGGGTAAAGCATACCTATACCTAAAGATAATTGTTTATAACCGACTTGTTTTTCAAGTTACGTGCTGCCGCCACTCAGTACCTTCCAAATGGACTATACCTAAAAGACATACCTAAAATTATCCTATTTTTAGAGCAGTCACTACTTGTCAACTGTAGTATAAAGTACGCCAGGGTAAATTTTACCCATCGCGCGCAACTGGTATACAGTGATAACTTATTGACTAATTTTGTGTTTGGTTTTGCATTTTTGGTATAATGGCTTCAGATTTACAAACAAATCAATAACAAAGCAATAGAATAAACTAAATAAATATTCCTATTTGTGTACTAAATGCTTCTAAAATAAATTTTTCCAATAAATTACACATTATAATTACATAAGATAGCATTTAAACTGATGTAATAGATAGTGGGCGTCTTCATGTAATAAGAATTCGCGCGCGTCCACAAGGGTTAATTTGTTTCTTTAATTTACTCGTACAAGAAAAAATATGAATTTTTTAAGTTAAAAATGCAATATTTTTATAATTATCTATATTTTCTTTTGCCTTACTAATCAAATTATTATATAAGTATTTCTTTTCATTATTTTAATTTGTGATTTTTAAAGTTAATCTTTATAATAATGCAAAATAAAAATTAGCATTGTTGCAATTAATAATTGTAAATAAATTAATGTATGATCATTTACTTAGTGTATTGATAGAGAATGTGTTGAGGTTAGGGATGAAGTGCGCATTCTGACCCAAAACTAATGCACGTCATATTCAAATGCACGTCGCGCTTTACGATGCAAATTGATGCAGTTAAGATTTTAGCGTGACCGTCGAAATCGATTTACAATATAATTGGAATATAATATTGGGTAGTCCTCACCGCGCGACTGCAATATGGGATCCACTTAATCTGCGCCAAAGTCCGCAGTAATTTGAGTTACAAACTTAATATAAGGAAAATGGAACGAGCAGGATGAGGTAATATTATTCGTACACTTCTTCTTTTTTCTTTCCGTCCATCCGCCCTTCGAAACTTAATAAAACATCCAGGTTGAATAACCTTGTGGGCGTGAAAACGCGTTGACCACAAATTGGATTAGATCCGCAATTAAGAACCCGACCCTCGCATTTTTTACCCTGCCCCAATGGACGAGCAAGAAAGAAAAAAAAAAAGAACTGAAAACTTCGTTTCATCGGGGTCGTTGGCCTGTTGCAGAAATTGATGAATATAAACATGGTTGTAAAGAGGAAAAAAAAAACATAATACGTTGGGGGTTGAAAAGAATCGGTGGGATGCACTATTTCCCTCGGCGAATGGCGCATTATATATCATATTTTTAATCAGTGGCCCCGATATCCTCATGTAATCAACACAACTCATCAAGCCCGAGCTTTAATATGCTTTTTGCTGCTGCAACGTGCAACTACGTCGACCGCAAAACGCACACACACACGTACAACTTGAGCGTGTATGTACACAAACATACGAGCTCGATCTGCGCTTTGTATTGGAGGGGTGGCGAATGTTGTGCAAAGCTCGGGGGGTTGGCGAGGATAGGAATTTTCTGCCGGCAAGCATTTTGCGTTTAATAATACACACCTTGTGAGTAAAACTGCAACGTCATGGTGATTGGGGTGGTCGTCGTCCCTGGGGTTAATTCTGTTTTGCCACTTGCGAAAGTGCTCGAGGGCGCGTCTCGGATTTTTGCGTGGCGAGACGTTCATCTGCGAGCAGGGGATGAATCGTTTGTTATCAGTACGTTATATATATATATAGAAATAAGTAGAAAAAAATACAATAATAATGGGGAGAAAAGGAGGTTAAGGGTGGCAGCGACCCCCTCAGAGTCGACGCACAAAAAGGAGGACATTAATTACACGACTCGCTCTCGCGTTTTTCGTCTTTCTATGATACTCGTTCAATTTCTTTTTTTTTCTCTCTCTTGTTATCTTCTCTTTCATTCTTTCTGTGCGTCTCTTTCTACACACCCCCAGATGAACTTTCCATCATCGGTGTCGATGGAAAAAGAGTGGCGAGAAAGATGAAGGAGTTGGATGAGATCGAGGATGAGGGATGGTCTTATATAAATTAATCTTCATGTGGGAAATTAATAATCGGGCTTCGGTTTTACCTCGTGGTCGTCGTCCTCGAGCCGGATCAGCCGGACAATGGCCAAATTGATGTTGTAGCCCAGGGAGCCGTCGTGGAACAAATCGTGTGCCTGCGAAAACGGAAATCGATCGAAACGGTCGTTGCGGTCAATCGATCCCATTGCCATCTAACTAGTCATAGTTAACTAAAGTTCGGACCTCTTAAACCGCAACTACTACATCAAGATTTAACAAACTGCGTTGACCTACTCTATAAATTGTACATTGAAACGGCCACTCTCCACTCAATACTTGTCAAGTAACTTACAAAAAAAA
>NW_017097123.1:6473-7479 GCF_001412225.1 Nicrophorus vespilloides
AATGAAAGTGCTAGGAAAGTGTTTGCCAATTACTCGCTATAAATCTCAAACTTTAGATTGATCGATTTCTAGAAATTGCAAAGGTTCAACAAAATGATACAAATCATTATTCTATAATTTACTCAAAACTAGCAAATTAACGCTAACTTTAATTATGTACATTAATTTATCATTCTAATTGTTGGAAGAAATAATTGAATTTAAAAAGAAAATTAGATTATACCATGAAATATTGTTATTATCCTAATATCACTTAGAGTAATGTAATAATTGGAATATAATGGAACATATGTTGTTGGATAAACGACTGAGTGAAACATGACCATAAATTGTTGGTAATAGTTAAAGAAATTTGACAAAAATATAAATAACTTCTATATAGAAAATGAAACTTAAAGAAAATTTAATAAAATAAATGAATAAAGTACTAGTAAACAATTTTTTTCTATCAATTTTCTTTCAACTCTATAGAAATAAAGAATAAGAAAATTGCATAATTAACAAAAAAGTCGAAAAGTTGAATTTGAATTCAAGAATTGAAAAATTAAAAATTATTGACATATTGATAAATATCGTTAAAAGAAATTTTATGTTGAAAAACTTACAAAAATGCTTGATATTTCCTAATGTTAATTGTAATGCTTTAATTGAAATTGGAAAAATGGAATTTAGTTATGTTATTTGATCAATTGTTGAAAATTGGTTTTCTATAGTTGTAACTGAAAGATTGTTAAGAAAACATTGTATATAGTATAGGAAAGTGTTTGCCAATTACTCGCTATAAATCTCAAACTTTAGATTGATCGATTTCTAGAAATTGCAAAGGTTCAACGAAATGATACAAATCATTTTCTATGATCTAATCCTTCTTTACTCAAAACAAGCAAATTAACGCAAACTTTAATTATGTACATTAATTTATCATTCCAATTGTTTGAAGAAATAATTATATTTTTATAAAAAAAAAAACAGATTATACCATGAAATATTGTTATTATCCTAATAC
>NW_017097124.1:0-17650 GCF_001412225.1 Nicrophorus vespilloides
ATACTTGTGGATTCCCAAACATTCAGCTTTCATATGTATATATTGCGATTCATTCTATGTATTATAGTTTTCGAGTAAATCAATGAAATGTGAAAACACTGCTTTTTCGAACGTTCTAATTTCAATTTTTCAACTTTTAACGCGTATTACAGCAATATGGATAAGAGCACAGGATTGTGCTATCTATACTATAGCAGATATTTGGAAAATTGCTCAGTGTTACTAATATTCGCATAACTTTCGTAAATATCGAAAGTGCGCGATTGTTTGTGTAACATTATAATATTTGATTTTTCTTAACATCGTTTCTTACAGACTAAGATATTTTTGTTTTAGCTAAAAATATTTTAATATTATTTTTGGCTATGAATCATATGTGGAACACAAGTCAATTGATTGTTGTTCACTCAAGATTCTAAGAAAATTTTGTAGTTTTATGAAGAAAATATGGGAGAGATTAAGAAAATATACATAAATTTACTGTTACATTTTTATTTAATATTCCACTAATTTATAAACGCAAAATTAATTAATAAGTTTATATAGTATGCAAAAATGCAACTTTATCTTCATGCTAAGGATATTAAAATAAGAAAACAGCTTATTTAAAAAAAAAAATGGAGACCTCATGGGTACTTCCATGTATATACACAACATCGACAAAACTGACAAACTTATTTCTGTGTTAAGTTAAATTGTCCTAAGGTGAATTGGAGATGTCCATATTCTCTGATTTAACAGAAGACTCCTTCTCATCCTTTACATCGTGATTGTTAATATTGGGATCTTTATCAGCGTCAAACCCCTTTTCTTCCTCGTCGTAGTTTCTCGGAACTTTCGATCTCGAATGAGATCTTTCCTTGTCACGTCTCTCGCGCTTCTTCTTGTCCTTGCTCTTGGACCTGCTGCGCTTCCTTCTTCTCTCCCTCGAAGCGCTTCGACGTCTCTTCTCTCTTTCCGTTGAACGGGATCGCTTCTTGTCCTTGCGATCTCTCGATTTCGATCTGTACTTGCTGCGAGACGGCGAACGAGAACTTTTCTTCTCGCTCACGGATTTATCTTCTTTATCCGTGCTATCCCTGTCGCTCTTTTTATCCCTGATTTCCTTCTCCCGGGATCTATCTTTATCCTTGGATTTGCACCTAGACTTTCCCCTGTCCTTATCTTTCTCTTCGCGTTTAGATGATCTCTCCCTCGAACGATCCCTGTTGTCTTTATCCCTTGATCTACGTTCTCTGGATTTCTCACGCGTACGATCTTTCGACTTGCGACGATCCTTTCGGCTTGATTTCGAGCGAGACTTGGACCTGGATCTGGACCTTCTGGATCTAGACCTTCTGGACCTAGAACGCCTAGAGCGAGATCTGGAACGTCTCCTAGACCTAGAACGTTTCCTGCGATCTCTGGATCGCGACCTCGATCGACGCCTTCTCTCACGGGATCTTGACCTTCTAGACCTGGAACGAGAACGCGACCTCCTGCGTCTTCCTCTTGAACGCGATCTAGATCTTCGGGAACCTCTCTTGTCTTTCGAAAGCATGCCAATGACCGGATCGATAGCAGCCGATATCAAGCTTTGGGCTTCTTTAACCCGAGACATGGCCTCTTCAATTTCTCTCTGGGCAGCCTCATTGCTCTTCGCTTGTGGTTTAACAATTGCTTGAGTAGAATGATTAACAGTTATGGTTTTGCCTTTGAATTTAGTTCCAGATAATTTCAGTGCCTCCAAAACGCATTGCTGTTCACTAAACTCAATTAAAACATAGGATGAACCATCTGATGTTCTGGTGCAGATTCTCAAATATTTAATCTCACCCGCAGGCACAAACAATTCAATAATTTCAGATGGTGGTGTTGCAGGTTCAATATTTCCAGCTAGCACAGTTCTTCGGATCTCCTCAATTTTGCAGCTATCGTAATTTGCTGGTAATGGTGGATAAGGAGATAGACCATTAGCTTCGAGTTGCGGATCAGTAGTCATAATAACTTGTTCAATTCCTGACCCACTCACAGAATTTACAACATTCGGTGGCAGTTTTGGCTCTGATGGACATAATCCTGGCACTATAGCTCCATTCTTCGTCATTTCTAATGCATAGTATTCATCAGGTATATCACCATTCTGGACCGGTATAACTATCAATGCTCTGTCAATAAATACTGTATTCGTCATGTGTTGAGCTATACCCACAGTAACAGAATCCATGAACTTGATGTAACAAATTCTTGATTGCACAGGACAGGAAACATCCCGAATAGTTGGATACAAACGAATATCTTCGATTTTCCCCAGGAAACCAAAGAGCGTTTGCATCTGATCTTTAGTTGCTTGGGGTGCAATGTTCGTTACTTGAACGACTTTCGTTCCACCCACAGCCATCTTCAAGCGTTCTTTAACTTACGATTGCATGAAAATCCAAGTTTTAATCTTCTGAAGAATTGCGATCAATAACGTACCAAAACATCGAATAGCTCGTTTGTTACTGCTTCTTTCACGACTTTAACACTATTGTAATCCGTTCTTATAAATACTTATCACCGATTTTTCGTTTAGTGGCATTTGCAGGTTAATAGAAGTTTTTTTCAGTACAGCCAACCAACAAATTGGCAAATGCTACCAACTGAAATAACTATAAAATTTACATTATTTCAATTACCAAATATTTAATAAACAATAATAACTAATTATTTTAACAAATATTATATTTAGGTGATATATTAGATGTTATCATATAAATGATCAACAATCATTGAATTCAAGTTTAAAAAAATACAGTGTTTCTCAAACTTTTTTCGTTGTGCATATTAAAATTAGTTTCTCTAATCAATATCATTAAAGATATATGTATAATTATTGCTGTTTTAGAGACAAAATCCCGGACCGTTAGGTGGCTGTGCTGGGATTCCCCTAAAATTCATCCTGCAAGTGTGCTCCTCCAGCCTTTGCGCCGCTTTAGAAAACTCGTCTGCATTCTTTTTCGACCACAACTTCTCAGCGGTGGCGCTCGCCCTCGGCCAAATCCTCGATCCTATATTGTGTCCATTCACTACCTCAGCCCACATGCAGGCCTCGCCACCCAAAACCAAATCCATCTGTTCTTGAGATCCATGAAAATCGTGAGGATCGCAATCATAAAAGTCATTCCAATCTCCACCAGATTTTAAATGATCCAAATACCAACAAGCAGAGAGCAAAGCCGGTTTACCGGCTCCAGTTACATTTTTCAAGACTGTGAATCCATCGTTCTTCCAAACGTGAACAATTGTATCATTCGTCAATTCAACTCCGTTTACGAAAACCTCTTCCCAGACAACATGAACATCCGTGATATCAACGATGTTTCTAATAAGTTCTTGGATGTAGTAGTTCTCCAACGCTTTGTAATTCTTAATTTGCTTCATCTTCATAAACTCTTTTACTTCTTCATTGCTGTCCCAACACTCAAATTCAACCTCGTCACCACCCAGATGCAAGTAACTATCTGGAAAAACATCACGAATCTCCTTGAACAACTCTCTGAGAAACTTGAACAACTTTTTACTGGCCGGATTCATCGGACCGTATTTTCCGGTCGCTTTTCCATTAGTATCATAACAAGGAGTTAGAATATCCTTAATGCCTTCACCCCATGATCGAGTGTGTCCTAAGAAATTGTTAAATAGAAAAATAATAATATAAGCAAACAAGTTTAAAACAAACCTGGTGTATCAAATTCTGGAATTACCCTAATTCCTCTAAGTCTAGCAAACTCAATTACTCTCTTTATATCTAGTAAAGTATATACTTGAGAAATTGGATGATACGCTCCTTTATCACTAAAACATACATTATCAATAATCAATAATTTTATTCATTTATTTGGATGTAATTACCTCAGTTCGGGAAATTTGGTGCTTTGGTATGGAAAACTTTGATCGTCCACAATGTGCCAATGGAACACGTTCAATTTATTGTAAGACATCGCGTCTAAAGTATTATAAATACTATAGACGGGAATGAAGTGTCTAGATGTATCCAACATTAGACCTCTGTATGGAAATCTTGGAAAATCTTTAATCCAAGTGGAGTTTACAATCAGCTGAAATTCAAAATCTAATGTATATTTAGTTGCCTATATTTCAAATATACAGTGTGGTCATTGCATTTTATTTATTACAGAATCTGCTCAATTTGATATTTTATTTTGCAAATCATGTTTTCCTTTTTAATTACATACCGTGTATTCGTTGCTAGCGTAATGTATTAATTGCGAAAACGTTTCTAGACCTCTGAGAATACCCCAAATCGATTTCGCTTTCAGCATTGGCTTCATAGAATTTGTTATATTTATTTCATCTGAAAACGAAAGTTTTGTTAGTAATTTATAAATTAGTCAGCAATTTAGTTTATAAAAGAGAATAGTGGAAACTCGCTTGTGCGCCTGCATAAACTTCATACTTTTATTCTGATAATACAATGTATACAAATCACGACTCAATCGTGTTGTGTTATTATTTTCTGACAATTGAGATTATTTCTATAAAGAATTGATATGATTCACAAACAAAAAATCTATTGTAATCACTGTGAATAAATCTCACCAACAACGCATATTGTGGGGTGGCAGAAATGGGGGCAAAAGAAATGAAAAACCTAACATAAAATACGTTTATAAACTATCCAAGTTCCTAGCTTACTTGAAACATATATATACTTACATGATTCATCCATTACAGCTGAAGGATATTCATCATCTTTACAAGGATTTTCTAAATCCACATATAGCTTAGACAAAGAACCCAAATAATTGGTTTTATCGTAGATTCTGTGAAAATGCGCAACAGAAATTTCGGTTAATCTTCCGCGTCTCTCCAAAGAATTTGTTACGTTTATCATGGTTCCATAACGTTGGAAGGCTTTTACCAAAATCGCGCATTCTTTTCCCAAATTCTGCAAGTGTATGGAAAGAAAATAACAGAGGTATCAAATCTCGCAGCAAAACTACCTTAAACCTAAACTCCTTCGGATTAATCACAAAATATTCTTGTGAACGCGTCACCTGCTGCGGTTTGGGCCACACGAAACCTTTCGTCGCCTTCACCTGAGGACCTGGATCCACGACGTAACAATGTAATTGCGACAGGAAGAACAGGAGCAGAGTTAATGTCGTGAACAACATCGTATTGATTTTAATGAGTTCAGTTGAAAGGTCAAACGACGACTGACTGGAATTGTATGCAGCGCGTATAGGAGAAGCATCTTTTATAAGACTATCGTAATCTAATCAGTGGAGAAGAGAAGAATTTGCGATTGCTTCGTTGATTTTGCTATAAATAACATTTTTTGTTTGTATCGATTTCTATTAACTTTCTGTTGTTATACAATTGCGTGTATATACAGAGTGTGGGACTAATTTGGTTCACGTGTTGGACAAGGTAACGACCTTAAGATGTTTTATTTTTCATTTTCAGCAAAAGATATATATTTTTATGCGATTTCCCGTTCCTATCATCGATGTACTACTAACAATTCTTCTTTATTGAAATAGC
Organism: Nicrophorus vespilloides; assembly: GCF_001412225.1. Lineage (NCBI taxonomy): Eukaryota > Metazoa > Arthropoda > Insecta > Coleoptera > Silphidae > Nicrophorus > Nicrophorus vespilloides. The sequence continues at coordinate 5,530 of NW_017097124.1, forward strand.
CCGGATCCAAGGACGAGCGTTTTTTATTTTTCAAGGTTTCGAATTTAATAATAGTTGCTTCACTATTTTTTTTTTCTTATTCTTACGCATCCAAGTTGAATGACTAGAACCAGAATAGAATTTGCACCCGCAAATTTTGCAAAAAAAAAAAAACAATATTTAACTGTACTCAATCAATCATTTAATTTTAAATACTTTAAAATTTTGGTTGAATTGAAACGACAATAAGTTCTTGTATTTGTTCTAATTTAAAAAAAATGTAAGATATTGAAATAAATAATGTAATAAAGTTCATTTGTATTTTAATTATTACATTTTTTAGAGAAAACTACTGAAAAATATTTAGAAATTAGTAAAAAAAAATTGATATATCAAATTGAGATAAAATAAGATATTGCCTAGATTCTGAAATCTTATTAAACGTAACTGTGTTTATTGGATTAGAAGTACCACATGGAAGTGTTATGTGTCCTATAATTGATGTATTAGTATCAAAATCGAGAGGTGATGCATAACGAGATTTANNAAAAAAAAAAAAAAATGGTGCAAGGCCAACGAAAATAAAGTAAGCCACGTAATGGACTGCCTTGAATAAGTACTTCCGAAAACTGAATTCGCACTAATTGACTTGATGTGAATGAATTTTATGTTTGTAAATTTAAACAAGAAATTTACTAAGTTTACTTAAAACAATTGTTGCATCCAGATCTGAGTTATCTCAACAAACTCAAAAATTGGATAAGTATATTCTAAATATGTTATATTGATAAGAAATTGACAATTACATTCAGTTATTTACATTAATTTGCAATTCGATAAACATAAGATACGAGAAATATCGATTGAATATTACATTTTTGAAATAAAAATCAGTTAATAAACAATGTAAATTTTATTTTCCCAATTTACATGTCTTTGTGAATGCTAAATCAAACAGTGGGAAAGAAACGAAGTTTACAAAAATTTGGAAGAAAAAAATATCAAAGTCTGTTTCTCGCTTTCGTAACGTTCGAATATTTCCAAGAAGTAACGGGTTATATCATTTGTATGAATTAAACTAGTGTAGAACGATAAGACGTTTAAGAAAATGCGAAATTTTAAAATTTATAAAAGAAGTCGGATAAAACTACATTTTTTTAAAATTAGCTAAATATGAAAATCTTGATACGATTTACGTTTTAATTAGATAAATATTAAAAGCAAAATCAGTATAGAAATCCTAATTGAAGTTTACACAGTATCAGAGGAAACGTTGAACCCGGTTTTGGAAACGTGTGAAATAGTTAGAACAATAAAACGAGACAAATGGAAAAAAAGAAGAAAAAATAAAAACGCTTTTATGAATATTCAAAAAGTGTGTTTATTTATAATTGTATATTTTTTATTTTTGTTATTTGCATTATTTTTTTTTTTGATTAATTATTCCAACTACATTTGTTGTTAAATCCTGTCGATTTTGGAGCTGAACTGCATACGAACACAAAATATAAAGATACATAAAGCTCAAGATTAATGATTAAAAGAAAAATGAGACAAAGAAAAACTAAAACTATCGTTGGAAAATTCGTTTTCTTTTTCAACTTTACTCTCTCGTCAAATAGTGGAACAACAATCTAACAATATTTATATATATCAATAAATACAAGACTTAATTATTTTTTTCTTCTTTAATTATCCATCTTTTCATCTTGTTAAGTTAACCGTCTCTTCATCTTCTCTCCCACATCGTCTTGGGCGCTTAACGCAATTAAGCACCAAACATTTGTACTTGAAATCCAAGGGCAAAGGTTACCGGAACGCAAAATATACAGATTGTAATTTTTTTTTTAAATTTTTTAGTTGATGAACTGAACAACGCTAGATCATCTGAAGTTGAGTTCAGGTTTGGGTTGGGACACGTTCGTTTCTTCGTCTATGTGCCCGAATTAATTATTATTTTTAATATATTTATATGTATGTATGTATGTATATAATATTTATATTTATGTATAGTTTAGAAATCACACTATTATAAAATAATTAAAGTTAAATTAGTTTTAGAAATAAAACAACTAAAAATTATAAAACTAATGCACGAATAATGTGCGAGAAGGGCACTCAATCTGTTTCGCTCGTTCACCACATTCACTCGCAGTCACACGCTCTTCATCTGTTCATCCCTTTTAATTATGTTTTCTGAATGTTTCTAGCGTTAAAAGAATAACTTCGTGAGGGGGGCGCGCAACTTGTACAAAAAAAAAGAAAAAGAAAGAAAATACTAATAATTTTATAAGTGGTTGTAGAGTTTGCGGCCGTCGACGCCGATGAACCGGCTGTAGTCGAGGATGTCGAAGCCGAGCTTCTTGAACATCGCCTGAGATGCGGAATTATTGACGAGCACCGTGCCGATGACGTTGTGACCTTCCTCGGCGATCTCCCTGCTGAGGGCGGCCGTCACCAGACTGCCGTATCCCTTGCGTTTGTAATCGTGCAGCGTCTGCAGGACGACGAGCGTTCCCAGCTGGTTTTTCAGGACCCAGGCGACGAGTTTATCGTTGCTCTTGAGGAAGAGTCCTCTGCCGCCGTTCATCTTGATGAAGGTGGTGAGATATCCCTCGGAGCCGGGGAATCGGTGCGGCCAGATGGAATTGATGAGCGGAGCGTGGTAAGGCTTCAGAGGTCCGATGTACACCTCGGGAGGGCAACTAAAATAAACGTAGAAGAAGAAAAGCGTTACAAAAATAATGGTGTTTCGGGAGCCGAACTTACTCTATTTGGAATTTGAGTGCTTTCTCCCGTGGCAGCCACCACAGATCCGTCTTCGTGTCGTACGTGATAGGGAGCTGCAGCTCCTTGATCACCCTGTATATGATCGGGCAATGCTCGCGATGGACGAAGTAGAATTGGATCATATTGTTCCAGTCGATCTTCTTCGTTTCTTTGAGCGCCTTATACAGTTTCTCACATTTGTTGTCCAATGTGAACATGAACAAATCATAGCAGTTCGACTGTGAAATCAATTGGAAAAATAATTTTGTAAAACTTTAAAAATGCCGCCAAACAATCGACGAGGACGGCGGCGTCGGCGGCTAACGTCATCGCAGATGTGCGAATCGATAACGTCCCAAAGATGTTGAAGGGGCGAAACCGCCGCCGCCGCCGCCACCAGAGCCGGTTTCAATCAATAAAATATTCACCTGCAAAATGACGATGAAAGTCCCATCCGATTTCCAATCCCCGAAGGGTGCAAGGAACGTCATGTACTTCTCCTCCGGCTTACTCTTGATCCATTTCATGCTCGTATTGAAAAAGCTGAACACGTGAGTCGCGAACGGCATATGATCCTTGTACAGATCTCTCAGCTTCGGCAGATCCTCCAAGGAGATCGGCTGCAGGATGTCCTCGTCGAAAGCCATCTTCGATACTGATTCTCCACAAAAAATCTGTCCTCAAAAATTCGAACCACCTACTTACTACTCTATAACGCGCGTTTGCAAAACTACAGCTCGACGTGCGTGCGTACTAGACAGAGCGAAAGATACGCACTGTATGTATGAAAGAGAGAGAGAGAGAGTTTAGGGGACTCGCCTAAAGTGCGAAACGAAAAGGAGGAAATAATGAATTATTCGGACACTTTGCAATTATCGTCGAATCGCTTACCTGGGCAGAAAGAACGTAACGAAAAGTAGAAACGAAATGAATCAAGACGAAGAAGACGACTTGAACGAGGAGGAAGCAGAAGGCACGCTCATTTTCGACTTGCTTTCGCGAACGGCACGACCGTATATATACACACCTATATATTTTTGCGTTTATACTTTATATTTCTCTCTGTCACCCTTCTGTTTCCCCACTTCTTTTTTCTTTTCTTCCTTCTTTCTTCAATTTTATTTCGAAAATGAAAACTTTCAACCGGAAAATCCGCACTCACTAAACCGCACTTGATTCGCTGATCGATCGTCGAGGAATAATCAAAAACTTAAACTTTGCGCTTCAACAAACAACAAAAGAGGTGCATTTCGAATTGCAGGAAAATAAAGAGAAATTCGTGGTTCCAAACTAAATCTATAAAATCCGAAATGGCATGCGCCTCATTCCCGTTTCCATCACGACCTGCCGCGCGCACCCTTTCCGTCTCTATCTATCTCTCTAAATATATATATATATATAGACGATGATCCTTCCTCCTCTTTAGACGCACGCAGATTAGATTGAAACACCTACAACTGACTAACTAGAAGGACTACTCTCCTTTACCACTGATCCAACAATGGAACATGCACACTGCTCTCTGCACAAACGAAAATTTTCAGAATTTATAAAAATAACATTTTTTCTGTCGAAACGAAACCCAATATGCCCTTTTCATTCCTTCCTTTTCCTCCGTCTACACCTCGCATTCTCCATCTCTCTTTCACTTTCAGCACAATGCACATTCTATTTTCAGGACCCTTTACCCCCCCCCCACACCATCGCGCACCTGAACTAACCTTTTTTTGTTCCTTCAAAAACCAACAATTGAAAAACCATTTTCGAATAGTGTTCATCCGAGTGTGCTTTTTTTTTTTTTTTCTTCTTATTCAATAGCTCGTAAAGCTATTTATAAGAAAAAAAAAATCCATGGGAAATGTTCCCACTACTGAACTCGGTGTAGCTTTCGAACTATTTTAAACTAATGATCTCTGCGTTGTTTATATATTATTATTAATTTTTTTACTTACTTAATGCAATCCCTTTCGTCCATTATACACATGTAAAATTCATTTCAGATTTGTCTATTTATAGAGTAGACTTACGGTAGACCAGTGATTTTCAACAGGAGTGAAAGGATTTTACTTTTTTTTTTATTCAAGTCGCTGTAAATAAACATATCAAAATTGAAACTTCATTATTATTTAAGTGTGCTGCGAAAATTTCACTATAGGTTCAAGTATGTTTGTAAAATACTGCTTTTGTAACATTAAAATAATTAAATATCGTTAAAATTAATCAGTTTTATAGGTTTTTCTTTTTTATATTATTATTGTTTTTGGTGGAATTTAAATACAGCAATCTGTACCTCGCATAGTGCGGATTGACGGTTTCACCAATATCCAGCACTGTTTGAAACCGAATGACCTTAATACCGCATAAAAATAAACATCACAAAATGACCTAACTGTGTAGAGAAAAAAAAAAACGAGCATTTGTGTATTAAAAATATTCGAACTGAATCCGCATTGATCGAATCCGCACTATGCGGGGTATTGTAATTATTATAACAAATTGATAGAAACTGTATTGTTGACTTTCTTATAAACTAATGTTTTTTTTTAAAGAATACAATTTAATATAAATTTTATTTATCATTCAATATTTTTATTCATTTAAACATTAATAGTTTCTTTCAAATGATTTTTTTTTAAGTACTCAGAAATAATTTAGATTTGTGTAATGAAAATTAAGATATAATAGCAAAACAATAAGATTAACCACGAATAGAAATTTCAGTAGAAAACTGCTATAATAATAAAAGTTTTATCATTAACAATATATTTATTTAAAATGAAATTGGTATAATTATCAATATATAAATAGAAATTGATAAACATGTTAAAAATATATGCTAAATGTCTAGACCAATTTTCTATTTGTGTACATAATGATTCAATTTTATGTAGGTTTTATATTTATTAATAAAAGTTCAACATTTTTGTATTATACAAATATCATTTGTTAACCTAATTTTTAAATACAAATGACGTACTTCAAAAACAATGTGTGTAAGCCTTATCAAATTATATTGAAATCCATACATGGCCAATCCACAATTAAAATGTTCATATTTTGAATTTTGGTGTTCATACTGTCGTGTCCCAGGGATGGAATTCTGGATATAATGATGATTAAGCATTCCTACGGGATTCTGCCTTGGTGGTTTTCTTTATTATAAGACCGGGACAAAATCCTATGCATATGTTTATATGAAAAAGATGATTGATTACGATTGTACGTGTAATGATCATTATGTGTTCATAATAAGGACTTGAGTTCCGAGTATTCGGATATTATAGTGTATCAAACTGCTGATGTATATGCTTATATAATAATGCAACTAAGTGACGCCGTTGATGTCTCTAGTTAGTTAACACACTATATTAACAATAACAATTATAATAATAATGGTTGGACACAACAATACAATACAAAAAATACCAGTTGATGTGAAAATGATATCAAACAATATACAAAAGTCACATAAGATACTAAAATATTTTGAATTGGTTTTCCCTTTTTATTTATTTTTTTATATTTTAAGGTTTATGATAAGGATAAGTCAACGGAAACAAATACATTGGAAAGGTGTATAAAATATTGACGTTCTTTTAGAAAACAACCCTTGTTATTTTTAAATGTCAATATGACAGCTGTCAATTTTATTCTTGTTTGTTTTTGACAAATGACATTTATGAAGTATGATTGAATATGTTATTCAATTAATATTTCAGTAAATTTATGAAATTTTGTCTATTTTTATACTAAATTCACTTGTATTTACAGCACGTAGAATGCAAATTCCACAATTAATATATTTACAAACAAAGTGGATGTCACCTCATGAAATTTTTTTTTTCCTGTTTGTTTTTGACAAATGAAATTTATGAAGTATAATTGAATATGTTATTCAATGAATATTTATCAATATTTTGTCTACTTTTATACTAAATTCACTTGTATTTACAGCACGTAGAATACATATTCTACAATTAATATAGTTACAAACAAAGTGGATGTCATCTCATGAAAGAAAACTACTAACTACGCATATATTTTCAATATGACAGCCGTCAATTTTTTTTCCTGTTTGTTTTTGACAAATGACATTTATGAAGTATGATTGAATATGTTATTCAATTAATATTTATGAATATTTTGTCTATTTTTATACTAAATTCACTTGTATTTATAACACGTGGAATGCAAATTCTACAATTAATATAGTTACAAACAAAGTGGATGTCATCTCATGAAAGGAAACTATTAACTATGCATATATTTTCAATATGACAGTCGTCAATTTTTTTTTCCTGTTTGTTTTTGACAAATGACATTTTTGAAGTATGATTGAATATGTTATTCAATTAATATTTCAGTAAATTTATGAAATTTTGTCTATTTTTATACTAAATTCACTTGTATTTACAGCACGTGGAATGCATATTCTACAATTAATATAGTTACAAACAAAGTGGATGTCACCTCATGTTTGCTCATTTCGAACGATGTTTACATATTGCGCTTATGCAATGATCGATAAGTAGAACAGAATTTGTGGACTTTGAATATTTGGAACTAAAAAAATAAGACCAATTTATATATTTACAGACAATTTAACAAAAAAAAAACAACTAAAAGCAAACAAGATGAATTGGTTCGCAGCTCACTTGAAACAGTAAACATACGCAAAATATAACGATATTTATTAATATAAGTTTCTTTTAAACAACCATATTTGGTTAAATATAGATTAATTAAAAAATTCAGGGATAAATTAGATAATACAGTTTTGTGTGAGTAAATTGCAAGATATGGATGTAGACGAAATGTAGTTTCAACAATACAGCCCGAGAAACAATTGAATTACTGCATGAGTAATTTCACAGATTATGCGATTTAACGCAGTTGGAATTTTTTCTTTGGATTTCTTTTTGATGTCTAAGGTTGTGTTCTAATATATCAAAATTACTTGATGTGTGAATTTTGGGACACCCTATATAAAAAGGTTATTTATTTTAACAATAAGAAAATGAATTAAATAAAACTAAAGTTAATTAAGTTTATATCAGTGGCACTTATAATTTTATGAAAAGAGGTGAACAAAGATTATGCTAGAGTCCGGAGAAAGGAGCCTGGACTCGACGTCTAATCCCACAAATAGAGTCCTAGATAAGCAGAAAGCACGATGAGACAACTTTTCACCTGAGCCAAGCGCTATCTCGTCAGGAATGTTTTGGCAAGTACCTGCACTTCATCGAGAAGAAGGAGAAAGATGAGAACCCTGAACACACGTTCTTTAGATGCTGCAGATGGATTAGGATGAAACACGAGGCAGTGGCAGACTTGTGGGGGTCTTACTAGAGCCGGACAATTTTGTTAGTGAAATGCTGAAGAGTGAAGACAGCTGAGAAACAGCGTGGAAGACGAGCGTAAGCTGCAGAAGACAGTGGCAGTGGAGGCCACCACTGACGCAAGTTAATGAACCAAGGGAAATGCCAGACAGACAAGAGAAATCAGTATCGCATAGAGTAGAAGTTTTAGTGGGTAAGAATTCCACAGTACCATTGAGCCCTATGGTAAGGTTGTCGTGAGACCATTTTAAGATTTGACGAAACGATGAAACGTCTTAAAAGGTTTTTTTTTCTTCTCTCAAAACACGTAGATAAAACTTTGAAATAAGATAATTAGTATAATATTGTCAAAATTTCTGGAAAAGGCTTTTCATTTAGGGGCTCCGCCGTATCGCCGCCTATAGAAGATGACCGACCAACTAAGTTCTTGAAAGAGGATACTCAAAGAAGATCATTTATCAAGCAGTTTCTTTTGTACACATTTTCATGATCATTATCTCCAATCTTTTTGCAAATGATAGATAAGTTAGCAGATTTTACATTAGAAATTTGAACAAATTAATGTAAACACACTTCTTTTGGATGAATTCATTAAACAAAAAATACAAACATTTTGAATAATATTGAAAATTGTAAAAAAATATTTAAGATGAAATTAAATTTTACATAATTTTTTTTCCTTCTGTTATTCTGACATATAATGGGAATGTATGATAATTGAAAGTAAAGAGCAAACAAATAATTTTCTTATTATTGATTTTAGTTAAACACTTAGGTTTTCCTATTCATTATCGATCAATTAATTAGTTGCAACGGTAAACTCCTACATAATTAGCACTCCACTTACATAATCAATCCAGTTTAATAATTCTACAAGAAATTATCAGAATGTATTAAAAGTTCATGTAATGTTTGTAAATTGCATGTAAAAACAATTAATTATTATAGATATTTTTTTTTTAATTTGAAAAACATATTTTTTTTTAAACAATTTCAATTTTGGTTCTTAGAAATAATTATTCAATATAATTACTTAATTTATTTTAAAGTAAACATAGATCTATATTCTGATAAAGTTTTATAATAAAATTGTAACTATATCTATATATATATTATGCTTCTTGGAGAGAAATCATTATATAACAGTGTTCTGTATTTTTAGTCATATACTTGCTGGACTTCCACGGAGTTGTGTTAGGTTTCCAGTATTTAAAAATAACATCAAAGAACTAGTAAACTCTCAGAGTATGCTTTCGTTTATTAGACTTGCTTGCTGATTAAAAGACCATTAATATTTTTGTCGAATAGTTTTCATACATATAAGCATTAACTTAATAGTTAAAAAAAAACGTGCTATAAATTAGAACAAGTATATACTATAGTTAGTCAATTTCAAGTAGATTATTATTGCAATAGTTATATGATTGTTAGAACACCTCAATTTAATTATAGTTTTAAAGTCACCAGACTTTAATTTTGTGCTGCGACTAAATCGAAACAAACGGTGGAATAAAAAAGACTTCTGTAGTTTTTTCACATCTATATTCAATATATTTTCTAAATTTGTTAGATTTCGATTAATTAACTATAACTATTTTAAACGAAAATAGCTCATTCTATCTTCTATAGTTTATTCTTTAATATCCATATTAAGTAAATAGCGTATGAAAGTAAAAAGTTTAATCGTAGACGAACGGCGGATATATCCGCCCAAATTATGAACACATGATAATTCGCTCGAAAATGCGACCTTGTAAAATCTCCGTCTGCAAAGGGATAAAGATCAGTAAACAGATGAAAAAGTATAATTATATGAACTTTAGAAATGTAATGAATATTATAAAGAAAAGGTAAACAAAATGATAACAATTTCACATTTGAGTAATTTTTACTGTTAATAGAACAATTTTCATCTTATTTTATTTCATTTTCATTCCAAAATTGATCTCTTTGCAGTTTCCTCAGAAACTTCCTTTTTCTATCATATAAATTATGTAAAATTCTAAAATGCTTTTAACCTTATACAATTATAAATTACTTTCGAAAATCTCTTGTCTTGACAACATTTTTTAGATTATTTTCCGAAATAAGCACAAATGTTATTAAAAATCAATTTATGATAATTTTGAAATTATAAATTATTTCTAATATTCTATATAATTATTTTCCAAAATTGATAACTATAGATAATATCTACTTGTATATGGTAATAACTAAGTTGGAAATTTAAATTATTAGGAATAATTTTAAATATTTTCCAAATTCGTTTCCAAATTTGCTAATAATATTATTTTATAATAACAACTTTCACATTCTACAAGATTCAGCTATTTACAGTTATGTCTAATTATATTATTTTGATAATAAATATCTTCAGTTCTCTTAAGACTTAGTATCTTTTCTCAAAAAGTAATATACCAAATACTGTTCTTGTTTATTTATATTTGTAAAATTATTTCAAATATTTTCATGATTCGTTATTGAACAGTAATTACTTTTACTTTTTTCAAGACTTATATGTTTAAATAAGTTAACTCTAATTACATTATTAGGAATTATTTCAAATATGTTCTAAAAATTCTTCAAAACTTAGTTTTTTTACATAAGTTAAGTCTAATTATCTTAATTTAATTATAACTACTTACATTTTTCTCAAGACTTAGTAAAATAGAGTTTTGTGTGTAAAATAAATACTTTTTTTTTTTACAATTTCTTCAAGACCTACTTTTTATCATCTATTAGTTAAATAATGTCTTGGTTTTTCAAAAATAATCACGAAATTTTCAATAACTTAATCAGAAAACAGGTTGTCATCAGTTTCTTTAAAATCTATTTATCATTAACTTATTTTTGTTGACCTTTTAAACTTTCAAAATAATGTATTGTTTATTAAAACATATATAGAAATAGTTTTAACAGTAGAAATTTATTAAGGCTTGTTTGTTCCGAGATGCCGGAAAACGGGACTTTCTTCAAACAACGAGATGAGTTATGGAGGAGAAACCGCGCACATATTTTTATTTTACCTCGAAAAGCGAATAAAATGTAAATGGTCATAAACGACATCTCCACTAAATTGGATTCTGTCCGAGGCTCCAATCGAACGCTCTCCTCTCCCCGCACACAAACGCACATATATAAAGAAAAAGCAAAGTCGTTGGTATTGACACACTGATCTAAATTGTTTTGTTCAAACAACATCAAATTGATAGTTTCCACATTTTGGACTCACAAAAAACAATACAACTAATGAATAATGAAGTTCATCATATTAGTAATTTCACTTGGATTTGCAACAATCGTAAGTAACGATAAATAAATTAACAAAAAATTATATGTGAAATGTGTTAGATTCTATGTGAAAAATCTCGAATGGTTTTAATAACTACTGATAAACGGTACCATTCCTTCTACGTGCCAATATCCAAAGAGCCTGTCGTAACCTGGATGGATACGCAGGATGGAATCTATCCAAACGTGAGTAACTAAATCCTAAAAAAAGAATGTATTTTATTTTAAAATCTAATAATCAGGTGTCTCCAATCAATTCCGAGGTTGAAATTGGAAGTGAAATATCTCTTCTGATCTTCATGAAAGACAAGAGCAGACTCTACGATTTGAAAATTAACAGATGCGTTGCGTACGACGAGGAGAACTTGAAAAAATCGAACAATTCTTTGACCTTGTACAGTAGATTCGAAAAGGACAAATCAAAATCGTAAGAGAATTTGAGTGAACTGTTGAAACTTATTGATGTGACAATGTGTGTGTGTGTCTTTGTAATAGGAAGAAATACAAAAATTTGGATTGGAAACGTGAGCCGATCGCGAATTTTACCAGTCTGTTTTATTCCGAGTTCGAGGCATTCAAATTTCCAGATCACGACAGGATTTTCTTGACCTGCGACATTGAAGTGAGTTATTTTTTTCATTTATATAAAACGTATTTGATTCATAAATTATTTGTCTCTAAATACAATTTATGCATATGTTTCTTACATTTTCTAGACCAATTTGTTAATTGATAATTTCATT
>NW_017097125.1:0-8983 GCF_001412225.1 Nicrophorus vespilloides
ATATTGAAGTTGTAATGGCTTCAATATACTTTACTCGTTGTAGACTGGATAGTAATTACTTAATTATTATTATTTATCCTCACTTAATTACCCAAAATTAACAAATGTTTAATCGCAGCAGATTATTACAATATGCATTTTTTTAATTTTACTTCTTTGCTATTTTCATATTTAAAATATTATAGTTCAGGAAATTCTATATTTAGGGTTGGCCACCCTTAAGCAAATTCATTTGTCTTTCAGTTTTTTGGAAAGTTTCTCATATTTCAAAAAACTGAAAATTGTATGTTAGTGTGTGTTGTTTTGGTTTGAATGCAAGCGAGCTCGCAATTGTTTATGTGTGTGTTAGAATGTTTGAGCAAAAGTGTTTCGATTTGTGTTTGTTTTTGAATGATCTGAATGAACGTTGGTTGCTGTTATGATTGTGCTGAGTTTACGATAGATTTTTAAGGAAATGTTAAATCTTCATTAACATTTTCAATTTGTTAGGTGCTTAATTAGAATTCTTGAACTGTAATAAATTATTTTCAATTATTAATTAAACATTTGTTATTTTCAACATTTCCCCTTCTATTCTTTCTTTTTATTACTAAACACATTCAAATTTATTTATAATTATTTATTATTTTGTTAATAATGGAAATTATCATTTTATTTCAAAAATTGATATAATGTGATCAATTTCTATTTATTAACTTTCAATTTCATTTTAAATCTTCTCCAATTTGAATGGTGATTTCGTGTCGCCTCGCGATTAATAAGCATGAGTAGTTAGTGGCGAATCTAACGTATTTGTCAGCTTTTTATATGTTTCTGCTTTCAGGGGTGGATCTAACGTATCCATCGTGCCCGAAAATCACTCGAAAGTCGTGCAGAAAGAGACTCTTATTTTTAACAGTTTTATTTCAACAAGACTTATTAGTAGACTCTCTCTGCACGATTGTAGATTTGTATTAAAGGATGTTTCAGTACCCTTACCCACCCCCCTTAGAGCTTATCTCAAGGGTTATTTAATTATAGTTTTACATTATTCCCAAGATCGTGAAATGGTTGCACACTATCACGATCCACCTGCAACCCTCCTTGTTTCAATTCAATCGTATATATTTGCTTTAATTTTAATAATTAAAATTAGCTTCAATTTTTATTAAAGAAATCTTTTGTATTTGATTGGCATTGGTTCCCTTCACTCCGCCCGTCCGCCGCGCGTCCCCCCGTAACTGGTGCTCTGCCTATTATGGGGGTGCCGGTAATTCCGCAGACTAGTCAGTTTACTCTGACAGGGTCTCTGCCGGTCCCAACACCTTCCTTCATCCTCTAGCCATTTGCCATTTCAATACTCTAGAATTCTCTTCGCTCGGGCGAAGTTCACTATCAACTTCATCTTGACTTCCTTCTGGTTAAGGTTAGGCATTTAGTATAGATCGAATGAGCTTTTGCTTGGCTCACGATTCACTCACTCCATATCAGTTTTTTGGAGTTTTCTTTATTATTTCGAGTGATTTTCCATTTGTCGTCGGTTGTATTGTATTTATGTAATATCTGTGGGGATCTAACGTATTCCCACGTGTTTCTCTTTCAGCAGATAAAGTCCACCTCTGGACTGTTGCGCTTGATCTGTTCCTTTTTGCTGTGAAGGTTCAGATCTTGCTGCTGGGTCGGGCACTCCGGAGGTGGACCAAACTATAGAATTTCACAGCAAAAACCATAGACAAATTATATAATTAGGTGGCAATAGATTATCCTAAATGTCCAATTAGACAATTATGATAATATAATTGTTAGAAAACTAATTACTACAGTAAAGTGCAATTTACTGTAGAAGTTAGTTCTCTTTTTCGTTAGGTTAGATTAAGTTGTATTTGTAATACGTCCATTTTGCCTATATTCCTCTTTAGTTTTAAGTTAACACCTCAATCACTCTTACTAACAATTCATAATAACCTATCCGAGGACTCTCCATCCTTTCCTAGAACCGCCGAGTCTCCGGTTCGCATTTACCCTTATCCTTTCCCTATATCCCTATACCCCCAACTCGCACATGAGGAATTGAATGGGTCGTAATTTAGATATTTTTAATTTGTAAAGCTTTCGGCGATTACTCAAAGCCTATAGAGTAGTCACAATGCTGGACAGCTAAAAGCGCTTGATTATATTGTAATGCATTGCATATTACACATTCATAATATAGAAAAAATAGTATAAAAAGTAATAAGAAAACCATATTATATAAACAGAGTATGTATAAACAAATAGATACATAAAAAAATATAAAATATTGATTAATAATAAAAAAAAATAAACATATATATAAAACAAAAGAATGAAAAAAAAAATATGGTTTAATAACAATAATAAAAAAAATATCTAAAACAAAAGAATTAAAAAATAGAAAAGATGAGAGAATAAATAAACGTTCCATTTGTTCCTCTCCTGTTAAATATTATAATGATGTTGAATGTGCAATGCAATTTTATTTTTATTGTAATTATAAATGTGTATCGTATTTTTCAATACGATCTTATAGATTGTGTAAACGTATATTTCGTTCATGTTTTCGGTCGGCGGGTGTGTCATTTCTTTGTGTTCTTCTGTTTCAGGTACCTAGATTTCCTTCTATCCTAAACTTTCCCTATTTTCTTTTTGATTCCTCCCGGGTGTGCGGTCGCGCGTTTGCTCTCATTTGCTGTGAATGTGAGCAGCGGCTTCCACGTGGCCGCATCCCCAGGTGCAAAAGGTATATCACCTTCTCTCGAAGACGATAACCAGGTATCAATTCAAGCGCAACACACAGCCTCTGAATTTCGATGCAAGACCGTCCCGCATTTAACCTTCTCGAGGTTGCACCTGTTTTCGTACAGAAAAATGCATAAACGGATCTCGTTTTAATCCAATAGATTTTTCGATCTTTTTTTTTACGTCCGATTCATCTAATGGATTAAAATTAAATTCACATTGTTTTGATTAAATAATCAATATTAGAAGAAAATGACACGATAACAATGATAATTACAATTAATAAAAGTAAACTAGAATCAATACAGATAAATCAAGTGTCAGTAGGAAACACCCTTTGATTGCTCACATAATGATATTTTCAGTCACAACACTCGTAACAAGCTTTGTTTGCTTTACGTTAAACGCAAGCTAACGAGTGTTTACATAACAAGCGCGACGCGATTTCAATTTTATTTTCTTTATACATTGAGAAATATTTTGTTGTTTTTTTTTATTCATATTTTTTATGAATTTTCTCGTTTGCCAACAATTCTATGTTTAAGGCAACTTCCTGCCTCGTCGACAAAAATTTTACGACGCCTCTTGGCAATGTCACCGAGGTATGTCAACACTTAATCCCGCAAGGATCAACACGATTGTAACAAACCGCTTATCGTTTGTTTCCTTGTAACTTCTTTATCGTCGCACATTTGTTTCCAATAAACATTATCCATTATCAAGACTGTTTCACTAACTTTATTAAGCATATCTAATTTAATCTAATTGGAAATTACTTCTTTTTCTCTATTTTTTATCCCCATTATTTATTAATTCCATCAACGTCAATTTACGTTCCAAATGGCACTTGATTATTTTTTGTTGTTGTTTCTATTGAAAGCGAAATTAATTTCAAGCATTACCAACGTTAAGGAAGTGAAGAGAAAAACAATACATTTTATGGAGTATATAAAATGTTTACGTGCACGTAAACCTCTCACAAAGAATTAAGTTTTACCATAAAAACGCCCCATAAATACTTACACATATATATATTCTTCATTCTCATTTCTTTTCACCAATCCAAGAAGCAGTAAAAAAAAGAAGGAGAGTAATCGAATAAAATTCCGGCAGTAAAACAAATATTTCATGGGGCAATTTTAAAGCGCTTACAAAAATTACACGGCGCATCAAATAATAATTGTAACTACGGTAACAAACAAACAAACAAAGAATAAGAAGAAACTTATTAATAATTATGTAACCAAGGTGATGACAAAACAACAGTACCTGAAACAAACGAAAAATGTTGGTAATTAAAGTTTAAAAATATCGTTTTTATGTTGAGCATAAATACCGAATTGAGATAGTGGTAGAAAGGAAGATGAAAGAGTTAAAAAAAAAATTAGGTAATAACACTTTAAAATAATCAGCTTTTAAAGCTCTGCGTTTAAAAATAACCGCAGAAATGACCTAAAGAGATAACGAAGCGGGAAAAAAGTGGAAGAACAGAAATGCATGTTTTCTCTCTCTTTTTCTCTCTCTCTTTCACTCACTCTCTCTTCGTGTGCTTCATAATAAATGTAAAACGTTAGTGTCGTTAGTTCGGCGCGGAATTGCTCATTAAATTTATCGTTAAGGTATACACACACAAAAAAAAACAAACAATTCAGGCTTCGTTCATATTTTGCATCGCAGTAAAAGATTTAATTGCAACTGAAATAATCTTTGTGGCATATTTTTTTATATTCCTGTGTAATCGTAATGTAAAAATCCATTTGTAACAAAAAAAATATGTAACAAAAGTCAAAAAAATAAAGAACGCCATCTATCGATCCGATTGGAACTACGTATGTAAAAGTTAAACTAAAGCAATTTTATTGTTTCTTTCTTCCATTATTATTTATTTCAAATGCTATAAAATCAAATGGAAATGTTGAAGTATTTCAATGTTGGCGTTATTTACAAAATTTATATTAGTATAATTGTTGGATCGATATAAAAAAAATAGTCAAGATTTGATAATATTTTCAAGTTTTTGTTGTAAAATGACACAAACTTTAGTGGGAAAACAGCGGTTCGCAGTTATTATTATTATTATAATCGGAAAACTTCTGGCAGTTTTAGTTCGTGTTAATTCCATTAGATGCCGTGCGCTTATTGTTAGGTCGTAAAACGGGTTGTGCAGGCGTTGCGCGTCGTTAGCATACGTGTGAGGTCCTTTGCATTAATGAAAATAATAATCGGGAGTTTCTTTTAATAAAACGGTTCGAAATCCCTTCGGAAAACATTAAAACAGAAAATTAGTTTTTGCATCGTTTCAGAAACTGCTCAACACACTACATTCTTACGTGTTCTGTTTTTTTGTATTAAAATTGTAAGAAGTGTTGATAAACAATTAAATTCATTGAGAAACGCGACGGTTTGGAAAGAGCTCGTTGGTTGAGCAATTTAATAAACTGGACTAGAATGTTGCACTAAGAGACATGTGTTTAATGGGAATAGGTCTCATTATCATGCCTGCTATGTCGCGTTTTTAACCATAAAGAAACTGAAAAAAAAATAGAGTTTACAATACTTGCTCAAATTGATTAATTCAATACGGTTTAAGTCTTGCAATTAATTATTGAATATGTTGGCTTTTCGATTACTTCACTTGCTAAATAATAATAATAAGTGTATGTATAAATGTATTTGTGTTCGTCTTGCAGCTATAATTGCATGTTTTTGGTCTCATTGTGTGTGTTGGAATGGATTTAATTGAAATGGAGCAGCAGCAGCGCGATACGTTTTATATGGAGAGACAAGGTGAATGAAAATTTGATGGGAATTAATCATGGAATTTGGAGAGGAGAGGAGAGAACCGAAGCATATATACACACAAGCGTGTGAGTGTGTGTGTTTACATGGCTTTGGTCTGTAATCCTCGAATTTGGATCAGAGCCGGATGCAAACTGAACGCTGATTGTGATGTTTAGAATTAAAGCAATTAAACGCCCTTTTGTTACAGTCTCCTCGCCTCGCCCTTCCTTCGTCTATCTATCTATCTGCGTGTGTGTATCTATATAGTGTAAATAGAGGCATTCTGTTAGCTATTTCATTGATTTTTTTTTAATTTCCTATCAATATTTAAATATTTCTGTTTGTTAACGAACTTTGAAATTTTAGAATTTCATCAGTTTAAATTTCCATTTTAGTCTAATTAATTTAAATTAGTTTTAGATATAAAATGAGATTATTTTTAGTTACAAATTGAGATAATTTCAGTTAAGACTTTTAGCTAATGAAATTAAATGAAAGCCAACGTTTTTGGCTATGAAATTAATGATTTTAGTTAATTAGATACATTGATTTTGTAGCAATAAAATCTCAAATTATTTATAGTTACAAAATGAGATGATTTCAGTTAATAAAATGAGATTATTTTTAGTTAACTAAACTTTATCTATTGAAATTAATTGTAATTATGAAATATTAAATGTATTGTAGCAGTTAAGAAAAATGATAATGTTTAGCTATGAAATGAATTAATTCTAGCTATAAAATTCAACGATTTCATTAATTAAATGAAATGCGTTAACAAATTGCAGTTTCAGGTCTTCTAATTGGATGCACGTTCGTACTCTTCATCCTCCCTATAAACCTTTGATCATGGACCGTGTAGGGACACATGCGAAAGAGAGCCCTTTGACCATGCAAAATAATAGTCCCAATTGGAAGCAGCAGCACAATTAAATTATTCCAACGCAATTAACTCAGTTTCTTTCAATTGCTAGATTTCTATGCCAGCAACATAAAAAAAAATGATTTAACAAATTGTTGAACATGTAATTATGTTCACTCTTTCTTTGTCTCGTTCACTAAATAGATGTCTTGGAAGCACGCGAGCTAATTAATCTCTCCCTACATCCCACCGAAGAAGCATATAAGCTTAACATCGTGTTTCCATGCTCTTGGGGGGATAATTCCGTAAAGTTTCTCGCATCACAGAGACGTTAATATTTAGCATGAGATGCGGCCTGGACCGCTCGATGTTTGCCTCACATAATCATGTTTGATTAGCCTCACGCCGTGTACAAACCACCACCCGATCTTGTATAATTGCATTTTGAATCGCGCGCGCACGCATTCAAATACACACCGCAATAATCAACGCTGCACGGCCTTAATCATCGAAACCTGATTATGTTTAAGGTTTACTGATTGCTTTCCATCAACGGATCAATCGTACAAAGAACTAAAATTTAATTAGTTAATGAAAATGTATAGTCTCCTCTTAATTGTTAACTAATTTGTAAGCGAAATTGGTTTATCTCAAAGTCAAATATAGTTTGATTCAAATCTTATTTCTACACACTCTAATCTACATACTTATTATAAGTTATAATCTAATTAATTAATCTGTTAAATAATGAAGGAAATACAATGTATTTACATAATATTTCACTAATTTCTTCAATAATACAAAAAAATATATACAACTTTATCATTGTTGACAAAAAGAAGAAAACAAAACAGAGAGACGGCGACAGACCGGACTCGCATTTAATTTTGATCCTTCCGCTCCGGCATTTCCATACATTTTTTTTTTCCCTCTTCTTCGCTCATTTTTCATTTTATTACCTATTTTTTGTTTGGGTCCCTCGTTACTCTCAACATGTTTATTCCTCGCTTATTTTACCCATTCATTAACATATCCTCTCCCACTCGCAATCCTTTTTCACTTTTCATTCACGCATCGCACGGAACAAAAAGGATTACATAAGCTCACACAACTTCCACATAACAAAAAAAAACATTATAAAATATACCAAAATGAAAAACGATATTAATTAATTGAGATTTAATTCAAACTGGTATAAAAATACTTTAAAAAAAAAAGGATCATAATTAAAAGAAATCATCAGCAAATTATACAAAGATATTAAAAACGCAAACTTTCATAATTTGTATTATTTTCAAACGTGAATTGAAATTCTTCCCTTGAACGATGAAAAATATAATTAAAAAAAAAAAGAAGGGAAATCTTTAATTACATAAAAATATTCTGAGAAGGGATCATAATTAAAAGGGAATCATCATATTACTCATCCAATTTATAAGATATTAAAAACAATTTCTTTTTTTTTACTTCCTTGCCGAAAACGCAAACTTTCGGAATTGCATCATGAATTCGTAAGATCGCCGCGAGGGATGAAAAAAAAGAGAGAGAAAGAGATAGAAAAAACGCGGACCATTGTCAAGGATGGAATGAGAAGAAAGAAAAAAAAACAAGTTGTATATGTATAGGAGAGGACTAAATTGGATTTTCCTTTAGATTCCCATCCTTTAACCCGTTTTTTCTTTCTTATTCCTTCCGTGTCTCTTAGCTTTCCTTTCTTTTTCCTTTTTTTTTTTTATATATTAACGTTTCTTGTTGCTTCTCCGTTTTATTCCATTCTTTTTAACTTTGTCTCTCTTCTATTTCATTTCTTCTTTTTGCAGTTTCATCGAGTTCAGGTGCAGGCAGTTAGATCTGCACAACTCCACCCATCCTCGACCCCCCCTCATCCCAAACACGACTTCCGTTTCCGTTCCTCTCCTCTATCACATATACGTGATGTAATCATGTGCACCGCTCGGGGAATTTAATATAGCATTGACCTGTTGACCGAACCCCTCGATATTACTGCGAGATGAGAGCATATAGACACACACAAAAAAAGGGAGAGAGAGCACACATTCATACAGCTGAATAAATGAAAACGGAATTGAAATTTTTTATAATTAAAATTATTATTCCAACGTTCCTAGATTTTTATTTTTCCTATTATATAATACATGATTTCCGCGAACTCTTTTAATTAATAACTGCGAATATTTGAAAAAGGAATAACAACAATCAAAGACTAACAAGTTTTAATTCTCCGAAATTAATTAAATTTAAACTCTGGATATGTGATATGTGTCTTTTTTTTATAGAAATTTAATGAATTAATGCTGCACATTTATTTTATTTTTTTTTATTAATATAGTTTAAAATCGTATTGTGATTATTTCTTTATTCTAACAAAAGTTCGCTTAGTTGGCGTTAATAAATTTGTTTCTGAAAAAAAAAAAAAGTTGTTTGTCAATTTGTTAAATTCATATTCACCAGACCTAACCTAACGTCTGTCATAACTGAGGGAACTTCTGGATATTAACCAGACCTAACCTAACCTAACCTCTGACATAACTGAGGGAACTTCTGGATATTCACCAGACCTAACCTAAACTCAGACAAAACTGA
>NW_017097125.1:9029-24369 GCF_001412225.1 Nicrophorus vespilloides
ACCTAACCTCAGACATAACTGAGGGAAGTTCTGGATATTCACCAATGTTTTATTTCCAAATTATTAATCAATTTAGATCGTTGCGTCGCCCTGTGCTATTCATTGCTAAAGCTAATTGTAATTAAATAGCGAATTCATCGACGGATTTTGCGCAACGTCAATTAATTAATTAATATCGCAAAACATTTGACTCGTTTCGACGCTGCCTAAAAATAAAATAAAGCAGGCCAAGATTGTTCATAATTAAACGAAGGGTGCGTCGCTTTTCATTAAAGACCTAATAGGTCTTATGTGTGCGCCATTTAAGCTAATAGATTGATTCCATCGGCACTAACTAAATGCTTTACCTCTCTCTATATTTTGCTACATAATCAATTTTTCATGTAATATAATCAATAAAATGAGTTAATTGATTGTACTGAATCGAATTACTTTCAACCGTTGAAAGTGAAAGCGATGAAAATGTAAATTTATTTTATTATTTTGGGGGATGTTGTGATGGAAGGTGCGATAATGGTTCCAATTAGGGGGGAAAGTCTCGCACTCCCTTTTATTTTATGTTTTTTATTTGAGCAGTGTCTTCCGCAGGAAATGAAACGGGACAGCAAAAAAAAAAAGATAAAATAAAAGAGTTGTCCAATTTTGCAAATTCTACACTTCGCGGGACGTGTGAAGGCAGCAGCGTTTGGAAATTGAAAAATAAATACGTAGAATAAATAACCAAGTAGAGAAAAACGAGATACAATAATGATTCGGTTCTTGCGAAATGGAAAGAATGATTTGTGCATGTACATTTGTTGAGAAATTTTGAGTCGTTAAAGTTTGTGTGCGTGTTAAAATGATCATTTCTAATTGCGACGTCCAATTATTTATCAATCAACTAAACATTCACCAATTTTTTTTATAATTGTTTGTAAATTGAAATGTTAACTTGATTGTTGGCGACGAATTCTTTACTTCTAAAATTTACAACTGTTGCGTCTCTTTTTGATGTCACTTCACGTTCAGCGAGAGAACATTTCCAAACTTGTAGCAAGACATTTGTACTTAATTTTAGCGTTTATTTTCGGAGAGTATCGGTAATGAAGATAATTAATTTCAGTTAGAGTTTAGAAGGCAGACGACGAGAGTTTTCCGGTTTTGTGTTCTTGGTCGTTGTCCAATAGTTATTTAGGAAACAAATAGTAGAGAACGAGACGAGTTTTTGACTCTGAGAACTGAACTCTCCTCCATACACTCTACGCTTCAGCGACGCGCATTATAGTCGAGTTCACGAGAATTATAACGAGCTGCAAAGGCCTCCGAAATATACATCGCACACGTACATTTAACAAATTAATTATTACCGCCTTTCCCTATGTTTGTCTCATAAATAAATAAAAAAAAAAACCAGACAGATAGAGAGCAGACTTCTTGGCACAAACGAACAAAAGCCCTTTTCTTCTCTCCCTTCATTTCTTCCCGACTCGGTTACGCGTTCATTTTTTTTCCTTCTTCATTCTCTCAAAGCTTTTTGATTAAGAGCGCGAAAATTCTCAAGTTGTTCATTACTTTCTCGAGGTGTGTTGTTCTTTTCTCTTCTTTTTTTGTTCCTTCCCCAATATATATATATACAACACACAGCGTTGTTTGAATACCTTTCAAAACTTAATTGCATTTCCCTTCTTTCAGTATTATTGTTGTTCTTTATTTATTTATGCGTGAAATGGAGAACAGGAAATAACGTTTTTATTACCGTCGTCGTCGTCCCGTCTTCTCTAGGAGAAATGGATGAGGAGAGACGTTGAGATTCTATTCTAAAATCCGAAACGTACATATTTTCCGTCGTGTAAATACAAATGAGAATGAGCCGTGTTCAGGTCCGACTGAAATAGAGCGCAGATATCCTCTCCTCCCGGGCAACGGACAACAAACGAACGTCGTCGTCTAACCTTTACCGTTGCGTCACGCACTCGAAGATTATCGCCGTTTACGAGTTTACTTATACCAGTTTTCATCGTAACTCTTTTCCTTTTAAGAAGAAAAAACGTTTACAAAAGAATCGCAAATGATACTAATACATTTTAAACGTGCTTTCAACTTTTAAACATTTTATATTTTGTAAAGATGCGCACACACTTCGTATTTTAAGTATCTTTTTTATTTTATTGGTTTATAATTTGATCCATCCAATAACAAATATTTGGTAGTCATGGAGACTGTAGTAATTAACTTCAATCATGGACATAAATCACCAACGTCTCTCATTGTCATATGTCAAACTGGACACCAATCACAAACGTCTTTCATTGTCATGTGTCAAACTGGACACCAATCACAAACGTCTTTCATTGTCATGTGTCAAACTGGACACCAATCACAAACGTCTTTCATTGCATATGTCAAACTGGACACCAATCACAAACGTCTTTCATTGTCATATGTCAACTGACACCAATCACAAACGTCTTTCATTGTTATTGTCAAACTGGACACCAATCACAAACGTCTTTCATTGTCATGTGTCAAACTGTCACTGTGTTGACATTTCGTGTAAAATATGGGTTATTTCACAAATAAATAACAACACTCTCGGATCTTCATCTATCTAAGAGATGAGATTCGTCAGGTCGTAATAAAAGTTTATGAGTTTCGTCGCTAAATTGGGAATAGGGAAAGGTGTCTCGTCTGGCATTTTTCACGGCTATTGCGATTCAAATCACGCTTAGGGAAAGATCCTGGAGTCCAGAGAAGGACTGTAGTTTTACGGCAGTTGGGCCGTACTTGTACGTCGGGTGGATTATTAACTGCGAAGAATTAAAGTTCGCGACGTGCACCGGTCGTTGTCTGAGTTCGGGAATGCGCGAACGGTGGTTTGTCAACAACCGTCGTCGTTCGTTCGTTCGTTCTTCGCGTGATTAAATGCGGTTTTACTCCGTTCCATCTTCCTGCAATTAAACGTGCATTCGCCGTGCGTTTTCTAAAGAGAGATAGAGATGCGGGACACGGGAGAAGCATTCCAACTAATCGAACGCGTTCGCAATAATCAAACATTCATCATACATTTATCCATCCAACCATCCGTTGTTGTCGATGTCCGACGAACTGGAAGAGAGTCAGAGAGTTTTTGTGGATACGCAAAGATTTCTATCGGATGATGATGATCAATGCGAGAAGGAAATTGGCCAGGTCAGATCGATATCTCGCTCGAATTCCTTCCAGCAACATCATCATCATCATCATCGTTGAATGCAACGACTACGACGATCCGTAATAACACGCATTCGCCGCCCTCGTCCATATCGCGTTACTCACTTCATCGCCACATCCATCCAATAACCGCGATTATAATAACAGTAATAGAAGAACACCAGACATTTTCCATCTGCGAACAACGCGTTTGCAGATCGTTTCATCAGATCCCTTCTCGTGACCATCTGCTTTTAACAACGGCAATTCTGAAGACTCCCAATTTGATCACTCTGATCACCAGTTCAAAACCGTAATACCTATACTTTCAACGTCTACTTTTTCGTCCTAAATTCATCGTATTTGTTACAAAGACATTCATTTTACTATCTTTAAAATGTTATAACTCAATTATTATTTATTTACAAATAACTTAACTATCAATGTTATTAAAACATTTCAGTAATTTATCGCAAATCTTAAAAAAAAAAAGAAACAAACATGATTGTTGAACAATTGAATAAATAAGTTATTAAGTAACCATGGTAACATATGGAAAAGATTGATAATATTTAAACATTATAAGAAAAAGAAAATAATCCTGTTAGTAGTAACCATGGTAACATTGATTTATGTAATAATAATAATAGTAGTCTTTCTGAAAATGAATAAATTTTGAGTGATTTCAAATTTTCAACATGATTTTATTAAGATAAAAAAAAAGTGGTCGTTGTTATTTATAAATAAAATCAATTGCATAAACATTACTGATGCTGGACTTTAATGCATCTCGATGAAACGTGCCGAGGAACGCAATAAAGGTAGTGTTATTACGTTGTTTCCAGAGCGACGGTAGAAAAGAAAGTTTAAAGTTGAAAATTTACATCGAGCATAGGGTTTGAACCGACGATTTATACCGGATTTTTTATTTATTCTTTTTTCAATAAATTTATTATCCCTGGCCGGTTGGAAAGTATCGACCACAGTTCGAAACAAGAAACTGTTGGCGAGTTGGTGGAAGAGGAAAGTGAGAAAAAAAAGGAATACGCGAAGGCTCTAGAAAAGTAAATAAATTCCGATGAGAGAGGAAAGAAATAAAAGGAAAAGAAAACAGAAACGAAACTTACTCTCCTTGTCTCGGACGGCGGAGGATGAAGAAAAAGAGTAAAAGAGACTCGTTTGATTCGATGATGAACGTTGCTTCGTACAGAGTGCGATAAATCTCAGCTTCTACTGTTGCTGCTGCTGCTGCAAAGATCTCAGCGATCTCTGAGGAAAGAACGTGTATTTCGTTTCGTCCAAGAAATATTCGTCCTCCGAAAGGTTTCTAATATGATTTACTAAGAAGGAATAAGATCCTATGCAGAAGCGAATAAAAAGTACAATTTTGGGTAATTGCTCAGATTTCTTTAATACTCCTTCGAGAAGATAACTGAATTACATTTTCTGACAAAGAAGTTGAAACAGTATATTTTCAGTTAATATGAAAATTTGTTAACCCATACAAAAAACTTTCTAAAACTTGAACTATATATTTACTTATATTTAAACGATTGTTTAATATAACTACCAATAAATTTATTTCAATTGTGTAAACTTACAAGAACAAAAAAGATAAATTTCACGGAAATAAAACTGTTAACAGTTATATTATTATTTCAGTTTTCAGTGCCAAACTGCATTATCTAACTTTCAAACAAACTTGATCTATCAAACTACTTAAAGAACTGAATTTATGAGGTTTTTGCCGTAAATAACATTAGTTTTTTTTTGTCTAAATCGAATTCCGAATCGATCAAGTGGACTTGTGTTATTGAAACAATAGAAGTAAAAATAAAATTATATTGTTAGTAACCATGGTAATACTTGAAACTTACGTTATGTAGCACTTAGAGCTTGTCAAAAATCATCAAACAAAAAAATAATTGACGTTATTTAGAAAATTATGATATTCCTTTTAGTATCCATGGTAATATTAGGAAATTGCTTTATATAATATTATAAAAGAAACAAACGAAATTAAGATATTGCTTTTAGTAACCATGGTAATATTAGAAAATTACGTTATGTAATATTTATCGCAAATCGTCAACATAGAAAAACAATTGATGTTGATTAAATAATAGAAGAAATGAAGATATTCTTGTTAGCAATTGAAAAAAATCGGAATGTAAATACAGTTGTAATTCTGTTTGGAATCGAAATGGAATTCCGAATCAATCAAGTGGATTTTGTGCGTGTGAAATTGAAGAGGTTTTGTTGTATTTATAGTGATGAGGCGATGATGGATGGGTTCGAGGTGAAAAGAGTAGAAATTAGTAGAAGACGTAAATTTAGAGCCAATTGCCAAAACACGCACAGATTGCTTGCTTATAGATGAAAATAGTTTTTCCGTGTACGACGGAGACGACGACGACATTGGCCTCTCGCGCCTTCTCCAAATTAGATTTAGAATCCACCCGTCTTCTACATCTTCTGCTCTAGTCTTCTAAAATTCTAAATTTAAGGCAGCTTCCACAAAATCCCATCCAAAAACGACTCGGAAACGAACGAACGAGAGGGAACAAAAAAAAATAAATAAAGAGAAAATGGAAAGGGCGAAGCGAAAATCTGAAAATAGTTTACGAATGATTGATGCATTCTTCCCTTCTTTTCCCAACGAACATTCCGATGTCTGCGAATTGAACCGCTCGCTAACTAACTAACTAAAAGCTGACAACTCGCAGACTTTGATTTGTAAGGAAACTATACGCGATCTTTTCAACTCTATATATTTAGCACGTAAATACGACGTTCACTGACACGGATCGCGCGCGCCTTAAACTCATTCTCCTTAAACTAAACGAGAATCGCATTGCTCAAACAAATGAACGCCGTCTTCGGAAGAACCAGAGCACACTTTTGGATCTTCCAACGCGTGGCTAAAACATCGTTACGAAACACTTTTGGTGCAACACCATCGCGTCTTGAGAAACTTGCGCAAACCTTTGGCACGAGTTTTATTACCAAATAACCATTTGCAAACTGTCTCATCGATCTTCCAAACGCGCATTACTCACTTCAAATCTGTTTAAATAACAACAAATCAAATTCCATTACAATCTAAACTTGATAAAATCATCACAAAATATATACAAAAATCAATATTATATAATGTTTACCAAATGAAACTCATAAATTATGAAAAAAAATTACTCGTATTTTTTGTTTTTGATGTTATTTATTCTCTTGTAAACTTAATAATTTTTACCTCAAACGAATCTTTTAGTTTATTTTATTTTCCTTTTTATTATTCTAAATCTAAAAATATCAACGTGTTCTAGAAAGAAAACGACAAGCAGCATAATTAACGCCTGTCATTACGTAAATTACACATGTTTTTCATAATTTTTTTTTCTACGAAGAATTTAAATAGATACAGTTTTTTGTCTGTAACTTCTAGGACACAAATCAATTTATTTTCAAATTTAAATTATTCTATATTTTGTATAATAATCAGTTTTAATGATTTAGAATCAATCAAAATGAGTAAATCTCATGATCTAGATTATAAGTAAAGTTTGTCAAATTTAAACTTTTTATTTTCTTCTGTAATTAATTTAATGAATGATTAAATCGTCTGCAGCTTTGATTGTGTCGTCTCTGAGAATTGTCGATGAATTTGCGTGTAATTCGTGTGATAATGAAACGAGCGCGGAGGCTGCGAAAAGGCAGACAGTTGCCACTTTGATACATCCGCGACGAAAAGGGGCTGGATTTGATTAAATTTTGATCGCGGCTCCCTCTGTCGTCCGGACCGAGCAAAAAAAAAAGAAAGAGCACCGATTTCGCACGCTTTAATCATCAATCAAAAAGAGAGAAGCGGACGATCCGAACGGAAATTAAATCCTAAAAAGTAAAGAGGCTCAAATTAAAAGAGCAAACGAAAACAAGACGGAAAAGAAACGAAAAAGGGGACAACAATGAAACAAGCTGGAAATTTGAACGTGTCTATTATTAAAACCAGATCAGCATTGTTTTATTCTTTAAATAATTTCTGTGATTCTTGAAATTTGTAAATTTGAGATTCTTTTAATTAAAAAGATTATTATGAGGTTTTGCCGTAAATAACATTAGTTTTTTTTTGTTTAAATCGAATTCAGAATCGATCAAATGGACTTGTGCAAAAAAAAAAAAGAATCATCATCAAAATCAGAAAAATAATTGATGTTATTTAAACAATAGACAAAAAAATAAAATTATATTGTTAGTAACCATGGTAATACTAGAAAGTTACGTTATGTAATACTTAATAATAATCATGGTAATATTAGGAAATTGCTTTATATAATATTATAAAAGAAACAAAAGAAATTAAGACATTGCTTTTAGTAACCATGGTAATATTAGAAAACTACGTTATGTAATATTTATCGCAAATCGTCAACATAGAAAAACAATTGATGTTGATTAAACAATAGAAGAAATGAAAATATTCTTGTTAGTAACCATGGTAATATTAGGAAATTACTTTATATAATATTATAAAAGAAACAAACGAAATTAAGATATTGCTTTCAGTAACCATGGTAATATTAGAAAACTATGTTACGTAATATTTATAGCAAATCGTTAATAAAGAAAAACAATTGATGTTGATTAAACAATAGAAGAAATGAAGACATTCTTGTTAGTAACTGAAAAAATACGGAATTGTAAATACATTTGTAATTCTGTTTAGAATCGAATTGGAACGTATTTATTATTAAAACCAGATCAAAATTGTTTTATTCTTTAAATAATTTCTGTAATTTTTAAAATTTGTAAATTTGAGATTATTTAACTTTATATATTTTTGGCACAATAAATTGCAATGTCTTTATATAATAGAAAAAGTTCGAATTTTAGTAAAATTCAAAATAATCTATGAAATTATCAATTCAAATATGTAATAGTTATTTAGTATAGTCTGCAAGTTAAGTTAATATACGTAGACATATAAAGATACAAAAAAAAACTATATATTTAGACGTTATTTATAAATTAATGTATTTGCTGACAGCATTTATATTTGATTATTTGTGTTTACCTTCAACGCTACATTTGTGTGCATTAGATTTATATAGAAACACGTACGGTAAATATTAGTGATAATGTATAAATAGGAATATTTGTAATCGATCACATAATGACATAAATCAATCAATCATAGTTTGGAAACGTCGATGATATTAGGAAATCATTGGTAAAATATAAAAGACAGAATATATTTCAAAACGTTGAATATTCAAGCTAACTTGATTAATTAAATATTTGCAAAGGAAACAATGATTAGTAACGTTAATTGTTTTATAGAACAATTTTCCTTGTGTCCACTATATATATATGATGTGTGTACTTAACCGATAGTTCAATTAGTAGAGAACTGCAGTCGTTCGTTCGTGTTGGTGCGGCGGCACCAATATTATCGCGTCCAATTAAATTGGATTAAAACTAGTGAACCGCGGCCGGGCAATATTTGCTGTGCAGATTCGGTTCATTGCAAAACGTTCTAGTCGAAAACGTTTGAAACACACTCAAAATACACACAGAGCGAGTAAAAAAAAAAAGAAGGAAACAACAGTAGAGACGAAAATAGTGCTTGCTAGTTTAATCCGTGGGATTCCACAGCCAATTGGAAATACCGCCAGAGAGAATAGAAGTTTTTTTTTTCATTACTATTTTTTGAGCGCGGAAACGAACTTCGAAATATAAGTTGATTTGTTTGTGTTGTTCTTCTAAACACATACACTCACTCACTTTTATGTATATATAGAAGAAGAAGAAAAAAGATCCTCTTGATCTTTGGACAGTGGGCAATGTTTAGCAGCAGCAGGTGTTTTCTCTGTTCGATTTGGAATCGAGCCCGAACTTTTTTTTGTCTTATTCATATATTTTCGTTTCCTGCCGAAGATTCGATTATCCTTCAATTATTTTGTCTTCCTCATACCTTAAATTGTCCTTTTTCTTCGCTCCAAATCTTTATTCACAAACAAGACGAGGAATTTTTGGCCGCATTTCAAAAAGGTCGCCCCGCCGTTATTTATACGAGAAACAGATCTATATATGCAAACGTATTTCACTATCACACCTAACGTTTTGCGAAACGCATCGCCAAATCACAGAGGCGATTTATTAACTGTAGTATTTAACTTTTGGCCGACCACAATGAGAATTATTACGCAAGGTCACACAACTCTTTTAATCCGCTCGGATTACCGAAAAAAAAACGTTATTTTTAATACTGTTTTATCATTGTGTAGTGTATTTCAGTTTGCGAAGCTAATTTAAAGTTTAATAAATTGCTGCGATCTATATAAAAAAAAACGTTGGAATTTAGAGTTTATTCAGAAACGCATTATTTCGAAATGAAAATACACAAGATATTCATATACAACAATTATAGAAAATATGTATATTAAAATCAATTTGTAATTTTAATTGGAATTACACTAAATTTAGTGAAAATCGACCCGGCGCATCCATAATTTAATTAGTTAATTCTTAAAAAATATATATAATAATGTTCCTAAAAGCAGTACGAAAACTGAATTCATACTTTTCTTAATTAATTTTATAAACAATTAGAGAAAGTATACTTTAGAACCTTGATTGTTGAACGTAATGCGTTTCTAAAAGAACTACTTTTACACAACAGAATTGTACAAAAACTGAATACATACATTATTTCATAATTAATTAAATTAAGAAACAACAAAATCAAACAAACAAAATAATACTGAAAACTGAATTCATACTTTTCTTAATGAATTTTACAAACAAACATTTTAAAAGTCCGCTTTCATAGAACTCGATTAACCGGACCGTATTGCTCTACGGTTTCGATCAGTGCGGATTCAGTACAGTATGATTTTTTTTATATAAATAAATAAAGGTTTTGTTTTTCTATATATAGTTCAATCTCTTTTTATGCTGTATAATTTTATTCGGTTTAAACATCTTCGTTTAGTCCGCTTTCATTCAACTCGATCAACCAGACTATGCGAGGTATTGCTGTACGGTTTCGATCAGTGCGGATGTTTTTATTACTGAATTAAGGTTTTGCTTTTATATATAGTCAAATATCTCTTTATGCTGTATAGTGTTAGACCATTTACAAAATCTTTGTTTAGTTCGCTTTCAAACAGCTCGATTAACCGGACTATGCGAGGTATTGCTCAACGGTTCTTTACACATAAATTAACGTTTTTTCTTTCTATATATAGCCAAAATTCTTTTTATGGTGTATAGTTTAATTCAGTTTAAAAAATCTTCGTTTAGTCTAACGTATACATTAGAACTTCGATTATTGAAGGTAATGCGTTTACTTAAAAGTAGTTCGAAAACAGAATTGTACGAAAACTGAATTCATACTTTTCTTCATTAATTTTATAAACAAACAATAAAACATGTATACATTAGAACTTCGATTATTGAACGTAATGCGTTTACTTAAAAATAGTTCGAAAACAGAATTGTACGAAAAATCCATACCTTTCTTAATTAATTTTAGAAACAACAACGAAAAATAATACTTTAGAATAACAAATATTAAAGAGAATTGTACGAAAAGTAAATTCATAGTTTTCTTCATTAATTTTACAAATAACATAAAAATAATATACTTTAATAAGTAAACATAATGCGTTTTTTAAAGTAGTTCGAAAACTGAATACATACATTTCTTAATGAATTTTTCAAGCAACAAAAACAATTTTTGTTATATATATATATTTTAAATTACAAATTTTTGAACGAAAGTTTTACCTCAAACTACACCTGGACGTATTTATAGTTTTTCTTTTCTTTTTACATTTCCAAGCTATAATTTATGGGTCGTATAAAGCGAACGCAATAAAACTACTTCATGCATAAACCTAGCGTCGTGCATGTTTCATCTATATGAATTTTTTCTTAGTGTCTCCAAAAAAAAAAAACGATATTGAATCGATGATATTGAAACTCTGATATTAATTACGTAAACAAATATGCGCAAATTGGGGGCATAAATCAAGTTTTTGCTATTGACCGATTAAGTTTGGTAATTGATGAGGATAGAGTTTTGATAAAGTAGTAAAAAGCGGGTTTCGCTGAACAATGGTTTTGACAATAATTTGCGGTGTAAACGGACGGGTTTATTGTGCTTTTGTTGTTCCTCGAAGGGTGCAAAGATGATCTGAATATAATGTTGTACGCGAATATTCGGGCGTGTTAATACGATCGACGTGGGTCTTGCTGCTTAGCGCACTTAAACAAAAGGGCGGCTGTGGTGGTGTATACTCTCAATACCTGACCTCCCCCCCGACCATGAATGTAGAGTGGCGGGAATTACAAACAATGGGCATCTGATTGAAACGGTGGATATTGTAGGTGGCTGTGGTTTTGGGGGAGAGGAAGGAGTGTAGTATTGCGGGTGAATAACTTTTCGGAGATGGGATTTATGTCAGTTGTGAAATCACGCGCTCATCAATTTATAATTGAATGCTATTAGGGGGTTTTCGATCTGTGCGGACGGAGGTTGTAGTGAGAGAGCAGAGTAGAGAAGAGAAGAGCGGTTGGTGTTGAATATTTCATGAGATTCCGGCGCGCAGATCTCTTCTGATGCGAATCAATCGTGATGGGAGAAGCAGGAGGCGGCGGCGGCGGGTTTTGGTTAAATATTATAAACTGCAAATTCATGCAGCAAAAGCACCCTCTTTTCTAAGTGCGTCTGCGTTTGACTAAGTTCCTTAATTTGAGGTCTTGTGATGATGATGATGGTGATGGTTGGATTGGCAAATGAGGCCAAAGTAATTCCTGTCATGTACATCGAATGTTCCGAATGTGACCCATGTTATATACGTGCGCCACCCCAGTAGTAATCAGTCAATCCCCGTCCAACTACATCAACCACTATTACCTTGCCTTGCCGACTAAAAGCTTACGATGAAAATATAAAATAATAAGCAAAATATGTAGGAAACGGGAACAAGCTGAGCTGTGCAGAAATTGATCAATCAAAACGGTCGGGGAGGACTATTAATCATGCAGTCTACGTCCACGTGATTTTTCATAATAAATCTGCAGGAAAAATGTTTTACAGAAATACCGTTTTAATATTCTGTCCATCATTTTCACTAACATCAAATTAAAAAAAAAAAAGTCATAAAAGAAACGTTACTGTTTATTATCACCATCATTTTGTTTCCAATTCAATTTTCTTTTCATATTTTTCTAATGAAAATTCAGTTAAATACAGTTAAATTTCTTTGAAGTAAAATTTACATTTTCAATTGCAACTGCGAAATATGTAAATGACAGTAAACTTCTTTGAAAATCAATTTACATTCTGAATAGAGTTTAAGATATGTAAGTTTGTAACATCAAAGATAAGTTCTATTTTGTACAGAAGCTCTGAAAGTTTTCAATTTGTAAAATCATTTAAAAAAAAACTTTGAATATCCACAAAGAATCAATTTTACTTGCAATCTTATTACTTTACTAATTACAACAACAACAACAACAGAAGAAGAAATTAGAAGAAGAAAAACGTACATAAACTTAATCCATTAATTGAGGTTTTCATCAAAGATTCAAAAGGCCTTTTCGTCTTTTATTAGCGAACGTTGCGTTTCAACGGCTCGTAAAATATTAAAGAAAAACCCCAAGATTTTTTCTTTCAGATACAACTTTTTCCATGCCACGACGTCGCACCGCATTATTATAATTCGTATATATTTATTTTTTTTACAACCACTTACAATTTCGGCTAATTTATTTATTGTGTACACAAATTCGGTGCGTAACGAATGGCGCCAGTAAAAGAAAATACACGTAATCGGTGTGAAAAATTTGGAATTTCTTCTTGTGGCGCGACTGTAATAAAAAATGGTCATAAATATGCTAATAACAACAACAACAAAAAAAAGAGAAAAAATCGATCTGCGAAACAATGAGGAATGACCTGAAAAGACGTGTTCATTAAAGCGAAATTAACTATGAAAGAAAGAAAATCTCGACTAATTGTAATTTCCTCGATCGATTTACCTAATTCTCGGAGACATCGCCGATTCATTTCGTCTCAATTTTTTTTTCTATTCTCTTTCACTTCTTTTAATGTTTGCCGCACAAACCGCATTTATTGATTTTTCGTCCGTTCCAACAGCCCGTCGGCTCTCCGCCACTACTACTCGATTTGAATGTCTAATGCGATCATGTCGAACCACTTGCCACTCTTTGATTCTCGATAACTTCATCAAACGAGAAAAAAAGTAAACCGTTTCTCCAGCGATCTCGAAAACCTCCTAAATCTCCCCGTCAAACATTTAAACTCAAAGAGTTTTGCATAATCCTTCTTTTACATTTTTTTTGTTGGTGGAAGCGCCGGGTGAAAACATCAGCGCCCTACATCAAGTTACTTATGAAACTTGTTAATTATAATATTTGGTGGTAACCATAGAAACTATTAACAAATTACAGCTTACTGAATATATCTGTCTGTATGTATGCGCGACATCTGTTGGTGTCTTAATTGGGGAGGCGGCGATGTGTGCGCTTTAATTAGTTCATATCATTAAAGTGCATTTATTTCGTACGCTCACACTGATCAAACGAGGCAAAGTCGACGAGCCGTATCAGCATCTGCTCTGTTCAATTTTCCCATCCCCTAGGTTACAGATAAATACGAGTGAAGATGAGAGGAGGAGGTGAAAAGCAGACGGGGAAGGGAATCGTCTAATTACGAGCTTTTTGTTTGCGACTCGCAACAGATGCACCCACTCTCCACCACTCGAGATGCTCAATGCAAACTGCGGAGACTTTAGTTGCAAACGTTTTTTTAATCTCGTTGCATCATCGTTGTGACTGCACAGTCGACGTTGACTACTTAAAATGTAATAGTTTCTACGAAGATTTCGATTGAAATTTGATGAAAATCGAATCTAAATTGGACCCAATAATAAAATTAAAAGAGAAATAGAGTTGACAGAAAAAAAATAATTAATCACTGACAATTGTATAAATAGCGTCCAGTATTCGAAAACTACAAAGTTGAAACTCTCTTTACTTGCAAATATGTATCAACGTAGGAAAAAAAAAAGAAGAAAACAAAAAACTTCTCCGCTCTATTTTCGTTTAGAATCTCTTTTTCTCAATTAATGATGTTTATTGTTTGCACGGATCAAAGTAAATTCCTCGCGTTTATTATCCGCGCCGTTAATTGATGTCCAATCCGAAACGGACAAACCAACAAGAAGAAAAAAAAATAACGAGGGAGAATGCAGATCCAATTTCGCGTTTATGAGTTCATCAATGAAAATAAGATGTGTGTGCGTGTAGTAACAACTTCAAATGCCCCAGATTTCTACGTCCATGGCAACTCGATTCAATTACGAACATAGTATCCATAGAAACGCGTGTTGAATAGTTCGCTTATATATATATATTTTGCTCCATGGTTACACTCGACTCAGTTGCGAACGGCGACGAGCTTTCAACGAAATACGTATTAAATCACAAATTTATGATCGCTTTATTCGATTACTTCCATTTCTACCTGTATACTACTAACTACATTATAGATACAGGGTTTAACTTACGCACAAATCTACGATTAAGGTCTAAGCTTTATAGCAATACGCTTTATCTCTGTACTAAGTTATGCATCTAAACCTAACCTCTACTGTTTAGTTATATGTTCAAAATTAAAAACAAAAAGTTTGCCAGTGCATAGCGCACATTTTCAATTATTTGTTCGTTTTTCTTCGACAATCAACTTAGGCCACACGAATTTGTTTCGGTTCTCGTTTTGTTTTTTTCAAATATCGTAGTTACCTCAGTTTATTAAGAGAAAATTGATCGTCGTGATGAGTGAGGTTTTTCGCCTCCAGAGGGAGCGGAAAAACCTTGCGCCCTATTTATAGCACACTTGATATTTCGAGTATGGCATTTATGTGGAACACTTCACATAACTCCTATATTATACATACTATATATATATATTGCAATGCAAAGCGAAACCAATAACGTCGGGAGATTCGTTCGCTCTCTGATATTTTCAATTAAGTCAACTAATATGTAAAATCTCATTTTGTTTATATACGTTTGCACGTCCGGTTTCAAACAGTGCGGGATTAACCGATTATCCGGACTATATATATATATATATATATATATA
>NW_017097126.1:0-367 GCF_001412225.1 Nicrophorus vespilloides
CATTTATGACATCCAATAAAACTATTAGTACAATATCTGTATGTGTCTCCATCAAATTCAGGATTTTCTATATTGTAATACTTTCTATGCAATATAATTTTAGTTACAAATCTTGAAATTTGCTATAATAAAAAATATGAAAAATTCCTGAAATTATGATGTTTTGGTTGTTTTTTTTCTCTCTAAAAAATCTTTGTATTGCAATTGATGTGGCGACTTACGTTTTGTAAAGTACATAAAACATTTTGAGTTTCTGTTCATTGTTTCCATATTAATAATTTTACTTTACACTTTTTAGATGTAATCAATCGATTCTATTGTTTCTAATCTAAATTATTTAATAAGTTGCAACAAATCTGATTTGTTT
>NW_017097126.1:382-747 GCF_001412225.1 Nicrophorus vespilloides
AATATTTTTCTGTAATTACACAAATTTGTTGTTTTCTATGCAAATTTTTTTAAATAATTACAAAAAATCTCAGATTCTAATGAAAATAACTTAAGTTTTGTAAAGTACTTAAAATATTTTGATTTGTATACAAATTTTAATTAATATTTTTTTTTTCATATTAATCATTTTACTTTTCACTTTTTAGATATAATCAATAGAATCTCTTGTTTCTAATCTAAATTATCTAATAAATTTCAACAAATATTAAGATCTAATATAATTATACATTTTGATATGATAAAAATTGAGTGCTTTTTTTGTGTTAAATGATGGAAATTTGACCGCAATTTCGTATAGACTTCAGCAGTTCAAAGTTATAATGT
>NW_017097126.1:757-2409 GCF_001412225.1 Nicrophorus vespilloides
GTAAGCACGAAACTCATTGAGTTCTGCAGTAATCCATTCAATTCGTGACAGAAGACCCCAAATCAAAGACTTCTTCGAGAGCCAAAAAAAAAGAGAAAAAAAAGAAATGAGATTCTCCAGCAAAACGCATTCAACTTTAATCCTGATTACACAACGTTTTTTGCAACAACAACAAAAAAAAACCGAATGAAATATTCATCGCTATTTAGCATTATAAACAGCGGTGCCATATTTCCTCCCCGTTCCACATTTCTTTCACTTTTATCCTTATTTTTGCACCGCACGTTCCAGTGTATTTTCCAGATGGCAGAAATGTATTTAAAGTTTCCGATAATTCAAAAGTCGTACACACATAAATAAAGTTTTATGTATATATTTGTGTACTTATGGCTGTGTGTATGTGTGTTACGTAACGGATCCCATGCAAATTACGTACACTTTAATGCAGTTTCAGGACTGCCGTAAATCACGGCCCACTTATTATTACGTGTTCGTTTCGACCACAATTGTTCAAATTTTCTGATTTTTTTCACTCTTTTTGTCTTTCTAGTATGATTCCTGTAATTTACGAGTCAACGTAAATTTTTCTAATTATTTAATGTCGTTCGTAATTCAGGCGAAATGGCCTAAAATGAAGGTATGAAATACATCGAGCAAAAGTGAAATTATGAAATGAAAAAGTCTCTATCACTTCTATGTAATTATTTTTTGTTAAATTTNNNATTTAATGTCCTTGTAATTCAGACGAAATGATCTGAAATTAAAGTATGAATGCGTCAAGGAAAAGTGAAATTACGAAATGAAAAATAATAATTTAAATTACTTGTCAAATTTTATTAAACTTATCATCGTTTTACTGATGTAAATTGAAAAAAAAATAAATCAAAGTCAAGAAATCAATGAAATTTCTATCATTTTCTAAACAAATCATATTTGTTGCAATTTATTAGATAATTTTGATTAGAAACAACACATTTGATTGATTACATCTAAAAAGTGAAAAGTAAAATGATTAATATGAAAAAAAAAATGATTAAAATTTGTATAAAAATCAAAATATATTGAGAATTACATTTCAAGAAAAATCAGAAACGGAGAAGGAGTTGGACATACAAATTGCGAATACGAAGAAAGTACAAAAAGAAAAGAAGAAAGCTGAGAGCTGAGAGAAAAAGGATGCAACTAAAAAGGAAGAAGAAGATCAGAAAGGATGAAGATGAATATAGAAGTGCAAAGAGAAGAAAAGCCGTGCAGAAAAATGAAGAAAAGGAAACGAAAAAGGATAGAAGAGGAAGACAGATTAACGGAAGAAGAAGCGAGAAAAATCGAAGAGATGTTGTCAAACAGAGGAAAAGGTTATAAGTAAGAGGAAGAAAAGTAAGAAAGCTAAGGAATTAGCAGACTTGGCTTTACAAATAGAACAAAATTTGTAATACATAATTAGTAGATAGGTATTTCTCGTAAATTTGATGTATTTTTTTGTTTAATAAATATTTTCTATGTAAAACTAAATTTTCTTGTTACATTTATTTTTTCTTATATTTCAGGAGTTTTTATTTTCAGTATATATTTGCATTATTGTATTCAGTGTAGTACTGCAAATATAATGTCTAAACCTAAAGAACATGAACGAACATCAAAGTAATTTATAA
>NW_017097127.1:0-4568 GCF_001412225.1 Nicrophorus vespilloides
TTCGACCGAATTTTGGAGAGTAGTACCATAGTATGGTAAAAGTGTGCGATGGCCGAGAATCGAACTCGGATCAACTGCTTGGAAGGCAACTATGCTGACCATTACACCACCAACGCCCTTGGTAACCAATTTTCTGATATTCGACCGAATTTTGGAGGGTAGTACCATGGAATGGTAAAAGTGTGCGATGGCCGAGAATCGAACTCGAATCAACTGCTTGGAAGGCAACTATGCTGACCATTACACCACCAACGCTATGAGAATGCGAAAATTATTAACAATTCACAAGAATTATGAATAATTAAACCAGTATTCAAATTCGCTTATAATATTCCTATAAAAAAAATCTCACGTTCAAAACAAAATTTCTCATCTATTAATATAGTTAGCGTATAGTTCCGTGCTAAAGTTAAATGATTGAACTTTAATAAATGAGGCAACACACTTCAAGGGAAGACGAATTACCAGAGGCGTCCGGTTTTCTCTCTGGAGCGTCGCGTCATGAGTTTGCTGGTAGCACGCAAAGTTTACACCCGAAGAGACCAATAAATGAGACACACCACGCATAGATTAATACGTGCTTTAGAGCGAGATTTGAGTGTAATTGCTATCTATACCCATCCATTTAATAACTATCCCAACATCCTTGCGGGAATTCAGCGAGAATTGAAAGCGCTAACCGAATCAAATCGGTCAAAGTTAAACCGGATTGATTTCCAATTAAATCAATCTCTGAACGCAATAATGAAAAACGAAAAAAAAGAAAGACACAGTTTGCTGCGGTGTCACTGATCTTTTCTCGACCTTTTCTCTTCATCGACGTAAATGAAAAAGTAAATACGTTTTTCCTCCGTCTTCCCCGACGTTTCGAACGAACGAAGATATTCCTTGCCATAAGTATGCAAAGTGGGCAATATAATCGAACCGTATTCCTTTCTCTCTTTGTTTTTCCCATCCATTTCTATATTTCTCTGTCTCCCTCGAACCTATACATTATCTAACGCCCATGAGAACTGTACACACTAACTCAGCTCTCTCGGATCAAATAAATGTAGGAGATTCGCATTCACATATGTAAAGCCCACACACGCACACATACACATCCGATTCCAAAGCCCCACCGGATGTAACAGACCCTGGAGCAGATCAATAACCAAATCTCGTATATTAATTCCAGTTTTTTTCCCCACACATGAAAAAATAAATAAATAATAAAAATAATACAATACCCACCTACGCGCAGTTTGCTGCAACAATCCCAAAAATATCAAAGGGGGCTTTGTAATATGACACCTGCATCAATGAATCAAAAATATGTCCGCACTGTTTGTAGTTTTCAACATGTAGAATTTATCAATGAACTCAAAGTTGATTAAATTCAACTGCATATTATATTTATTATTTTCGATTTTGTTTTAGTTTTTCATTTTTTTTTCAAAGTAACTCTAAAACATTCAAAAACTTTATATGTTTTATAATTTCACCTTTAATTACGCATATTTTGATATAATTCGAATTACTTAATGTTAATTAATCATTGAATTTTGACGATTTTCCAATTAATTTTACATAATAATTATTATTTTTATATTTTATTTCATTTTTCAATTTTTATTTTTTTTTTTGAGAACCAGTAAAAAAAATGTATATGTTTTGTAATTATATGTTTAATTAAGTATCTTTTGATACAATTGAAGTTACTTAATCATTGAGATATGGCGATTTTTCATTTTTTATTACATTTAATAATTAATATTTTCACATATTTTTTTTCAGTTTCTTTCTCAATAACAGTAAATAAGTTAATATATTATATGATCTCATTGTTAAATACGCATCTTCTGATATAATTGCAGTTACTTAATGTTAATTAATCATAGAGACATGACGATTTTTCATGATAATTATTATTTTCGCATTTTTTTTAAATTTTAAATTTTTATTATTTTTTTCAAAACCAGTAAAAAAGTTTATATGTTTTATGATTATGTCTTTAATTAAGCATTATTTGATACAATTGGAGTTACTTAATGTTAATTAATCATTGAGATATGACGATTTTTATTACATCTAATAATTAATATTTTTTTCTTAATTTTTCAGTTTGTTTCCCAATTAACTATGTATTATTATGCATGATGAAATCGCTCTTAATATTTACTACGCCATTTCATCTATTTTTACTAATATTTCAATTCCTCTTAGGTTTTTATCTCATCTTTCATTAACAATGTCCATTTACTAACCTAACTTTAGTTCAACTCATTTAAAAACTTTTCATTCATTCACAATCTGTCAAAAAATGTAACAGTAATCTTTCTTAAAAAATACTACGACATCTCTTGTAACTATTGAAACTAATATTTAAATCCTTATATTTCATTCATTATTTCTTTTCTTTCAAATCAATTAACTAACCTAAATTTAGTTGTAATAATTTAAAAACGTCCTTTTCATCTCGAATCTGTCAAACAAAAAAAAACATTACAGTTATGACAACTTGATTATTATTAAAGGATCTCTCATATTATAATTCATTTGACAGATGACTAATGAACGTAATGCTAGTAACGCCATCTCTCATAATCTTCAGAACTATTAGTATTTTTAAATTAAACTATAACAATTTAAATAGTTACAATTAATTAAACTACAAAAGCCTTCGTTAATATTTGTTCTTCTTGTGTTTGCAGAAAAAAAATATCATCCCACCAATAAAAATATTACAAGCGTTTTAAACGATTATCATCTGGGAACTACTGGGCATAAATTCCCTTTTTTTTTGTTCGATCTCCCCCTTTCCAAAAACCGAACGATAAACATTTATTATGACTCGGAGCAAGCAATAAACGCAATCTTATGGGCTTCGAAGAGAAAATATTGATTCGCAACAACGTACGTTTCTATATTGCAGATCGTAATCCCTTTTACATTTTTATCTTCACCAACAAAAATATGTATATTTCTATACACATTCATACTACAAATTTATTAGAAAATTTATATCAAATAAAAATATTATTTAAAAGTTGTTTATTTTCAAACAAATTTACAATAATCTTAAAAAAAAACTATTGAATTTTAATTTACTACAAATTTTGTGATAATTTTTGTATTTATTTTTAATTACTTTTAAACAATACATTTATTACGTTTCTTATGTTTATTTATGTTTATTATTATCGAAGATATTATCTGAAAAAGTAATTTGTCAAATAAAAAATGGATTTTATACAGTTTAAAAACCGATTTACATAGAAAAATGAAATAACATCCATAAATTCGGAGCAGAGATGAGCGTTCCAATTAATACGAAGTTAACTCGGCTTCTTTTTCACTCGAATCGAACACTCACAATCTAGCGTACTTCTCTCATCAACGACGTGCGAAATGTATAAATAAATAAGCGAAGAGAGAAAACGAGAAAAATCGCGTTAACGTAATTTTCATCGTCGATTTAATGCGCATCCCAACGATTTTCAACCCCTCTATATATATATATATTTTTTTTTTTAATCCTGCATTATTTTTTGCAATGCTCCACATTTTCATTCCTCATTCTCTCCAACACACATAATTTTTGTATTATTTTTATTTTTTTTTACTTTTTATAGTTTCAACATTAATTAATTCAATTATTTCATCCGCATGAACTTTGCAGAAATAATAAATGGAACTGGTTTCTAGTGGACAAAAAAAACAGAGGGAGGCGGAGAGAGGACGAAAGCAAGTGGAAAATGGGGACGCAAACTGTAAACGAGAAACTTGTGCCCGCGCTTCGTACGTTCATGCACAAATCGGTTTCCCAATTTTCCGCACCCCAGTTTTGTTTAGTTTAAAAGCCCGTAATGATTGTGCGAAGATGCTACAAGTTTGCGAAGCTATGATTGCAACAGTTTTAGCTGTATGGAGAGGAAGTTCTCTGATGTTGCGATCGAATCGTAATTACAGACATTAAACTGCAACTTAAGATTTTTTTTGTTTTTAATTATTTGATAATTTAGGTAACGACAATTATTATAAATTTGAGATTAAACTCAATAGAAAAGTTATAATTTTATCTTTAATTTGAATGTTCAATGATGTAATTGGTAAGCGTGGTTATTGAGTAATTGGATAAAACGTAAATAAATTAAAAAATCCTCATATCTTAATCATTAATTAACATTAAGTAACTCCAATTATATCAAAATATGCGTAATTAATGATGTAATGATAATACATTTAAACTTTCTTTACATATTTGACAGATTGTCAATGAATGAAAGTTTTATATATCAATTGTAGTAAAGTTAGGTTAGTAAATTCTTATGAAACAGAAATGATGAATGAAATAGTTTCAATAGTTATGCGAAATGGCGTATCTTATTATAAGAGCGATTTGACAGACGATTGATTAATAATAAGGAATACTGAAGTTGGCACTACTATAAATTGATTGGACGTCAATGAAAGATGGAAGCAATAGTTGTCACTACTGTGGATATATACATTTTTGACAGATTGTCAATGAATGAAAGTTTTATATATCAATTGTAGTAAAGTTAGGTTAGTAAATTCTTATGAAA
>NW_017097127.1:4593-5267 GCF_001412225.1 Nicrophorus vespilloides
TTAGTAAATTCTTATGAAACAGAAATGATGAATGAAATAGTTTCAATAGTTATGCGAGATGGCGTATCTTATTATAAGAGCGATTTGACAGATGATTCATTCATAATAAGGAATACTGAAGTTGGCACTACTATAATTTGATTGGACCTCAATGAAAGATGGAAACGATAATTGTCACTACTGTAAATATATATATTTTTGACAGATTGTCAATGTCAATGAAAGGTTTATATATCAATTGGAGTAAAGTTAGGTTAATAAATTGTTTTGAAACAAAAATTATGAATGAAATAGTTTCAACAGTTATGCGAGATGGCGTAGTTTATTATAAGAGAGATTTGACAGATGATTAATTCATAATAAATTATACTGAAGTTGGCACTACTATAATTTGATTGGACCTCAATGAAAGATAGAAGCAATAGTTGTCACTACTGTAAATATATACATTTTTGACAGATTGTCAATGAATGAAAGTTTTATATATCAATTGTAGTAAAGTTAGGTTAGTAAATTCTTATGAAACAGAAATGATGAATGAAATAGTTTCAATAGTTATGCAAGATGGCGTATCTTATTATAAGAGCGATTTGACAGATGATTCATTCATAATAAGGAATACTGAAGTTGGCACTACTGTAATTTGATTGGACCTCAATGAAAGATGGAAGAGA
>NW_017097127.1:5285-10342 GCF_001412225.1 Nicrophorus vespilloides
CTCAATTAAAGATGGAACCCACAGTTGTCACTACTGTAAATATATACATTTTTGACAGATTGTCAATGAATGATTGTTTTATATATCAATTGTAGTAAAGTTAGGTTAGTAAATTCTTATGAAACAGAAATTATGAA
Source organism: Nicrophorus vespilloides (assembly GCF_001412225.1). Lineage (NCBI taxonomy): Eukaryota > Metazoa > Arthropoda > Insecta > Coleoptera > Silphidae > Nicrophorus > Nicrophorus vespilloides. The sequence goes on from NW_017097127.1 coordinate 5,423, forward strand.
TGAAATAGTTTCAATAGTTATGCAAGATGGCGTATCTTATTATAAGAGTGATTTGGAAAATGATTAATTCATAATAAGGAATACTGAAGTTGGCACTACTATAATTTGATTGGACCTCAATTAAAGATGGAACCCACAGTTGTCACTACAGTAAATATATATATTTTTGACAGATTGTCAATGAATGAAAGGTTTATATATCAATTGGAGTAAAGTTAGGTTAGTAAATTGTTTTAAAACAGAAATTATGAATGAAATAGTTTCATAATAATTAATACTAAAGTTAGCACTACTACAATTTGATTGGAGCAGAATGAAAGATGGAAGTGACAGTTGTCATTAGTGTCAATATATATTTTTTTGACATATTGTGAATGAATGAATCAAAGGTTTTGAATTAAATTGAAGTGAGTATGTTCATGAATGAATGAAAAGTTGAATCTCTCTTTCTTGAGGTAATGCTGTTATTCATTTCTTTTTTTTTGTAATAAAATCTGGGGGTTGACTCCGACGACTACGTCGTAGGACGACCACACCGCGCGTACCACGTTTTTCTCCCTCTTCGCGCGATGAGGCGTCGCGACGCATTGGCGCTCAGTGCGCCAGCGACGTCGGTCCAGTGAACATCAGACGAGTGCGCGCAAGGCAAGTGCGGAAAGCCCCGGATCCCACGAAACAATACCGCTACCATTACTGCTACAACAAACAAAAAAAAAAAAAAGAGAACAAATAAAACAAATGAATACGTGCTAACCGGACCCAGGAGATCTGATGAAAACATAAAATTGCAACGCCAAAAAAAAATCGCAGTTTGTTGAAGCTGGAAAATCGCGGGTTTTTTTTTTTGCATGTCGACCTCGAGTGAATCAAATAAAATTATATAAATATAGAAACTTGTACAATAAAAAAAACGAACGTGGAAGAAGGAGGTGGAGGGAAGGAATAGTTCGAAAAGAGATTGAAAGGAAAAAAAATATAGAGTTTGGATTAATTTGATTTAAAGTGCGTTAAAATCGAGTGGTGTGGACGAAAACAAGCGAGGATAATCATAAGAAGTGGAGAAAAAAAAAGTGCAACAGGTTATTAAATTATTTAGATGTGTTTCATGTCCTTCCGTTTTTCTCCTGGGAATCTTTGCTATGTTATAGGTAACTAAAGTTATTTTATATAAGTTTAAAAAAAAATAATGGTTTCTGCCCATTATGAACTGCTTAAAATAACAATTTGTTATTTTGTTTAACGAGCATCAAATATCAATTAATTAAAAGAACATTTTTTTGCATTATTTTGTAATCAGTAATTTTTTTTTCTTATAAATGTAAGAAATTTGTTTTTTCTAAGTTGAATGAAAATGAATGAAAATTTTTCAAGGAAAAAAAAAACTTTAATATAAAAATATCTTAATACATCAAGAGTAATACAAAGAATATCTTATAAATTTTTACAATTGGATGTAATTAAAATTTATAATACAAAAAAAATCTAAAGTACTTAAATTTTTAAATAATTCGAAAAATTGGTTCAATTTTTTTTGTAACTTTTCATGATGAAAATGTAGTAAGAAAAAATTTGCTTGTTTTTTCTTAATCAATGAAATTCTTTTTGCCTTTCGTCGTAGTTCAGTAATTCAAACAAAATTAATGCAACAAATGACGTTTTGACTGATGTTCGCTTTTGTTTCTCCAAGTTGAATATTTACAGTATTCTATATTTGTTTCATAACTGTCAAAAATGTCATAACTGTCAGAAATGTCCAATCTGTCATACATGTAATAACTGTCATAAATGTCATTACTACGATATTTTTAAATTTCATATTCCCTTCAATGTATAATGATTTCTCATTAATTAAGATTTTTTTGTTATTGAAAATCGAAACAAATTATTTTATAATTTCGATAATTTTTGAAAATCTATTATTTAACAATTAAAAATTGATACATTTTCATCATATACTTTGGTTTTTTTCTATAAATTTAAAAAAATATGAATTTTTTTATTAAACAATATATAATAATAACATGTATAGTTTATTTGTACAATTAAAAATAACATCGAAATGCGATAAATTTGCAATTGTTGTTTTACAATGAAACTGTTATTATTTAACAATTAGCATACAGCAATAATAATTATTTATTTTGTATATATATAATTAATCAATCAAATTGTGAAGCAATCAAAGTTTTAATAAATGTTTGTTAAATATTAAATTGTAATTATTTATATCAATTACATTTCAATTAATTAATAACAATTTATTTGCACAATTTATATAAATGATAGTTGTTGGAAATTTTTTATATTTATTTATTTTTTTCAAATTTGCATAATTTTTACATAATTAAGAAAAATCGTTAATATTGAAATCTTTATAAAATTAAAAATTGTAATGTATGTAAAGTTTAAAGTCTAATACATAAATAACATAGATTTAGCTTGAATTAGTAATTAACCTAATTGTTTTTAATTATAGTTTCATTCAATAAACAAATTGCACAAAACGAAAAGTTCAAATTTTACATTAATCCACCTTGTCTATAAATATCCTTGAACTTAGAATGATAGATAATTTGGTAATTTAGCTAATTATTTTATATTTTTAAAACTTTAATTGCATTGTTACGTTGTTCATTGATTAAAACGAAATAAGTGCAACACATGACATTTTGCTAAAGTACGCTTTTCTTTCTCTAATTTGAATATTTATAGTATTTTATATTTGATTCATAACTGTCATAAATGTCATAACTGTCATAGCTATCATAAATATCAGAACTGTCATACAGTTATTACATTCACAAATTTCATTACTACTTTAATGAAAAATCTGATTATCGTAAATTTGTTTATTATTGTCATTATCATCAAAATCTATTATCATCGTTCATTTATTGAAATGAAACCAATTTCAATTGCCGTAATTTTGTTTTTCCTTCCATCATAGTTCATTGATTGAAACAAAATTAATGCAACATATGTCGTTTGACTAATGTATACTCCTGTTTCTCTAATTTGAAAATTATCAGTATTTTATATTTGTTTCTTAAGTGTCATATCTGTCATAAGTGTCATAACTGTCACAAATATCAGAACTGTTATAAATGTCATTAATATTAATTTTTGTACTATTTAATGTTCCAAGAACATTGGAATACCATAAATTTTCTAGTTTTTCCTTTCGTTGATTGAAACATAATTTATGAAAGAAATATAGTTTTGCTGACGTACGTTTTTGTTTCCCTAATATGAATATTTTCAGTATTTTATATTTGTTTCCTAAATGTCATGTCTGTCATAAGTGTCATAACTGTCACAAATATCAGAACTATCATAAATGTAATTAATATCAATAATATACTATTTCATGGTGCAAGAACATTGGAAACATTGGAATACCATACAATTTCGTTAATTGAAACATAACTATTGAAAGATATATCGTTTTGCTGATTTACGTTTTTGTTTCTCTAATTTGAAAATTTATAGTATATTTGTTTCATAACTGTCACAAATATCAGAATTGTCATAAATGTCATTTCTTGCAAAACAATGTTTGGAAAAATTTGAATACCTTAAATTTGCTTTTTTTCTGTCATCTTCAATAACATCTGTCGTCGTAGATCATTTATAGAAACAAAATCAATGTAATTAAACATCGAATGACTGTCATAACTGTCACAAATATCAGAACTGTCATAATTATCAGAATTGTCATAAATGTCATTACTGGCAAAAATCGTTTGAAACAAACTGAATACCGTAAATTTGCTTGTGTTTTTGTTTTTTTTTTATTTCTGTCATTATTAACAACAACATCTGTCGTCGTTGTTCATTTATTGAAATAAAATCAATGTAATTGAATGTCACAAATATCAGAAATGTCACAATTATCAGAACTGTTATAAATATCAGTACTGTCACAAATATCAGAACTGTCATAAATGTCATTACTTGCAAAATAACCGTCACAACTGTCACAATTATCAGAACTGTCACAAATATCAGAAATGTAATAAATGTCATTATTTGTAAAAGAACGTTTCAAAAAATATGAATACCTTAAATTTGCTTGTGTTTTTCTTTTATTTTGTTTATTTCTCTCATCATCAACAACATCTGTCGTCATAGATCATTTATTAAAACAAAATCAATGTAATTGAACATCAAATAACTGTCATAACTGTCACAATTACCAGAACTGTCACAAATATCAGAAATGTCATAAATGTCATTATTTGTAAAAGAACGTTTGAAAAATTATAAATACCTTAAATTTGCTTGTGTTTTTATTTTGTTTTGTTTATTTCTGTTATCAACAACATCTGTCGTCGTAGATCATTTATTGCAACAAAATCAATGTAATAGAACATCAAATGACTCTCATAACTGTCACAAATATCAGAATTGTCACAATTATCAGAACTATCACAAATATCAGAATTGTCATTATTCGTAAAAGAACGTTTGAAAAACTATAAATACCTTAAATTTGCTTGTTTTTTTATTTTGTTTTGTTTATTTCTGTCATCAACAACATCTGTCGTCGTAGATCATTTATTGCAACAAAATCAATGTAATTGAACATCAAATGACTGTCATAACTGTCACAAATATCAGAATTGTCACTATTATCAGAACTGTTACAAATATCAGAACTGTCATAAATGTCATTATTTGTAAAAGAACGTTTGAAAAATTATAAATACCGTAAATTAGTTTGTGTTTTTGTTTTGTTTTAATGTCATTATTTGCATTATTTTGTTTTGATTATTTCTGTCATCATCAAAAACATCTGTCATCGTAGATCATTTATTGAAACAAAATCAATGTGATTGAACATCAAATGACTGTCATAACTGTCACAAATATCAGAACTGTCATAAATGTCATTATTTGCAAAAGAACGTTTGAAAAAAA
>NW_017097128.1:0-59994 GCF_001412225.1 Nicrophorus vespilloides
GATAGGGGAAATCAAAATAGGTTAATGGTTTCGAATCAAATCGAGATTTATGCGAGGTTTGGATGCAAAGCGCGTATAAATCATGGAAACGCGCAGATTATATATAAATCAAAGGAAAGAACGAGCGCTTTCCGCAAAACAAATAGTTACTGTTGCATAACGAAACGTTAAAAGAAAAAGAGTATCCAAGGGTTTGTCGGAACGCTCAAATAATTGATTGCACACATATCAAATGCGATATGAATTTCACCTTGATTTAAATCGAAATCTAAATTATTATGTGTAAAAATTTGTTACTAATCGCGTTACATAAAATGTACTAAACTAATGCACGAAACGTGATCGTGGTTGGTCAGATTTTTTTTTTCTCCTATTTTCAATTCACGAATTCGTGCGAAAACCATGCGATTTCCATTTAGGAAACTCACACAGAGTGAGAGAGAAATATGAAATAAAAAATTGATGGTAATGCGAAATGAATGAATTGCATGTTTCTGTTTAATTGCGCTGCTTGCGTTAAAAAAAATATTAATAATCGTCTGAGTCTGCAATTATTTTAACAGTAACATTACGATTTTAAAAATTCAAAATAATCTAAATATTAATTGTCAACAATAAATTCGAAAAAAATATTTTTTTAATACATAAAATTTCGGTTCTTTCTATTTATTCTTTTTGTACATAATATATTTATGTATATAGTAAGATACCTCGCATAGTGCGGATTCACTATGATCTGGTTTGAACATTTGAAAAGAAACTAAATTTTGATTGATCAAAATAATTTGTAAAGATATATTTTTTTGTATATAAATTTTAGATTTATTATTTTATTATACAGTCAAGTCTCTTTGCGAAGTTTATTTTTTATTTGTATAGCTATACCTCACATAGTGAGGTTTCGATAAATGCGGTTTCATTATAGTACGGTTTGAAAATTATTAAAGAAACTAAATTTTAATTGACCAAAATAAAATCGAAAAATTTATTTTTTTTAATACATAAATTTTCGTTTCTTTTTATTTACTCTTATTGTACATATTGTATTTACCTCGCATAGTGCGGTTTTGCTATGATCCGGTTTGAAAATTTGAAAAGAAATTAAATTTTGATTGATCAAAATAAATTCTAAAGAAATATTTTATTGCACATAAATTCTTGTTTATTTTTTCATTATGCAAGTAGGTCTCATTTTGTGCGGTTTATTTTTATATGTATAGCAATACCTCGCATAGTGTGGTTCGATGAGTGCGGATTGACTATATTCCGGTAAAAATTAAAAAAAAAAATCAGTTTTCAAAAATTTGTACAAAAGACATTTTTATACATAAACGATCTTATTTCTTTAAATAGTCACTTTACTTGCTATGTTGTTTATTTTTATGCGTTTTTAAAATCCTCGATTAGTCCGGTTTCAAACAGTGGCAGATATTTGCGGATCTGTTTACCCGAACTAAGCGAAGTTTTAATGCAAAAATTAAGTTAAATTCTTGTAAAATAGTTTCTGGACTTTCGATGCTCGTGCGAAGAGCACCGAAAGGCAACTAAATCAGAAGGATATCTCGGGTTTAAAATTCTTTTTTTCTTCTTCTTTTTTTGGTGAGGGGCGGAATCCCCACCAAACTCGGAGGGAGTGTCTTAACCAATAGGAAAAGGTGGTCCTCGAAAGATCGAATTTCTAGTATTCTCGGTCATCTCGCTTTAAACTTCTTTAAAACCATAAATCATTCAATTGATCTAAAAGTGTGTCGCTGCGATCGACTCATCAGCTCACTTTCAAATATCAAATTCGCAATTAATTAATTCATTGGCAGAGATATAGAAATAATAAATTTCCAGCGTGACTGGATTACATACAGACGACGCGGTTTTTCCAGGCTATGATTAAATGGAATATTACGATCTAGTTGGGTTTCTTCATCGAAACTAATTAGCTAAATCGCTAATCACCTTTGTACATGCTTTTTCAGTACCAGTTTTAACCGACAAAATCAGAACTCGCAATTTTTTTTTGTATTTCGAAAAGATCGTTGTCGTCCTTCGACCTAGGTTAGTGTTTCTAATAAATAATTTATGTCATAGGGAATTTGCATTGCTGATTGAACGCACAATGGGCGAATTGGAATTTCTAATGGGAAGAATTTTAATATTTCAAACGCCTAGGCCCGAAGCAGTTCAACAGCCTTTCAAATCTTGTCCATCTTCAATTATAAAATTCAATTTTTAACATATTATTGGCTTAGATAAATGCGTTTTCATTCGAGTAAGATTTGAAAAATTCGAAATAAGTTAAATTTTAATTGAACAAAAAAAAAATATTTTTTGTAAATAAATTTTCGTTTTTTGTTTTTCATTTACTCTTTTTGTGCATATTATATTTATGTGTAGAACAATATACCTCGCATAGTGCGGTTTCAATAAGTGCCGATTCACAAAAGCCTTTCAAATCTTATTTTAAAATTCATTTTTTATTTGATTAAAAGAACTTTTCATATTTTTTTTTAAATTAAAATTTTCATTTATAAACATTGGCCACAATTATGATTAAACTGCTATAATTGTATTACTTAACACTAAACCTACCAAATTTGAAATTTCGTTTAGAATTTCATGTAAAATCATGTAAAAAAATGCACTGAAAATATACATAAAATGTTTCTAAATAAAATAAAGTATTTTTATTAAGATACATATTTTTTTTTATTTTAAGGGTTCATTTGACCGCTCACGGTAGGAATAAGTATATATGAAGTGTAATTAGAATAGAATAACAAAGTTATAAAAATCGCGGTCTTTTGACCGCTCACGGTAGGAATAAGTACACATATATTGTTGGTAGGTTCAATGTTAAATAAATATAAAATAGTAATTTGTAATTTACAAAATGAAAGGTAAAAAATAAACGATTAAAATAGAATAATAAAGTTATAAAAATTGTTACAAATTGTAAACGTAGTAAATTCTCACGCTTTTTCTTTTTCTGTTTCTCTCTCCAATAAAATTGTTTTTTATTTTATTTGTAAAAGCAGAAAATTGCTTTCAATTAATTATAAGTTTACACGTTAATTACGTAACATATTTTCTTTACTACTATTGTGCACGCAATTTATTAATCACTATAGAACGTTCGATTATGTAAAAGTTGATAAATCCAATTTTATTAAATTTAATTAATCTACACATAATTTAATTTTGATTTCATTTTGTTGTCCTATTACACAAAAAAATTCTACATCGTCCAATTAAAACCAGATGAAACGTTCATTAATTTTAGGATTTTAATTATGCTTTTAATATATTCATCAATAAACTAGTAATTATTTTTTTGTTTCATTTTAAATATTAATAAACGTTTGTTAAGCTATTAGTAAACACGATTATTAATAAACATGAGTTTCTACAAAACTGAGCAAAAAAAAAACACAATTTTTAATCATAAAAGTTTTATTATATATTAAATTATGTATTGTTAAAAAAAAACTTTATGCTATGAATAAAATAATAATTACACATTAATTGTGTGTTTTAGTACATTTTTCACTTGGAAATTATTATTGCTTTGGTATGATTGTAAATAAAAAATATAAAACTTTGAAAGAAATGTAATTAATATGTAATTTGTATTTAATTAGAAAATTTTCTTCAAATGTCCATGATTATCTTAATTTAAAAGAAATGTGTTCTATAATACTAAAATATTAAATTTATTAAAGACTGATGCAATAGTTTATAAATTACATGTTGTTAAATATTTGTAATTTTTTGTGATTGTAATTAGAATCAAACTGAAATAAAATTGTTATTATGAAATTGAAAAAAATATACAATAAAAACAAAAAACAAAGGAAAAAGGTGATTTGTAAATAAAATTCATATATCCATAATATCAAGAATAAAATTGTAAGTGAAATAATAATATTTTGTTGTAAACATGATTGTCATCGTCATAAATAATTGCATTGTATTGATCATAAGGAAAAAAAGTTCGATAAATTAAATTACGTTTTTAAATAATTGTTATACGTTTTGAACTATAAATAATTCAAATCGAAGTTTAATTGCGCGTTGCAATAGTTTTATATTTCATATGGTTATATATTTTTATTTAGTCTACTGTTCGAACATAGATTTGATTTCATTTTATAATCATGAAAATGCATTTACTTTTTCCTTAAATTTATTTCCAAATTTATAAATTTAAAAAAATATGTAAAATTTAAATAATAATATACAAATTTGATTTATTAACGAAATATAAATTTAGAAAATAGAGATAATTATTATGTAACTGTTGTAAAATAAAATATTGAAAATAAATTTAAAAAAAATATAAAATTATTGTAAAATTTGACTCATTTCTGTTGTTAGTAATTTATAAGAAAGATAGAAATAAACGCTTTAAATAAATATATTTTTGTTGCTTCGTTTGAAGTGTTTTATTTCTATAATATTGGAAAGCAAACAAATATAAATTTAATGCAATAATACTTTTTTTTATTTATTTTGTCTATTAATAAAGTACTTATAATATAACTGTTGCAATAAACAATAAAAATTTGGAATCAATATTTTATATTATTTAAATTTTGGTTCAAATATCAAAGAAAAAAATGGATTTTTTTTTTAATTAATAATTTATTTGTCATTTTGTTGTTTAAATATTTATGAATAAAATAATTGCATTTTTTTATAAAGGCTGTAAGTATTTGGTTGAAATTTGGTTAAAGCAAAAAAAAAAAGGTAAGTGTAGACGCAAAATATAGTAAACGAGGTGCGGCAGTAGTAGAAATTCCGAAAAAAAAAACGGTAGCGGAAAGAGTCCGTAGGGATTGCAGGTAATCTGGACGTGAGCTAATCCTTTCGAGTGCGGATTGGACGGGAAAGGCGTTATCCTGTTGCGAGGGTGGTTCGAAGCAGGACAACCGAGATAATGAAGTAGTAGGGGAACACTACATAGCTGCTTGCTGCGATCTCAAAGTACTCAGTTTACAACAGCATCGCGTCGATAACAGCACACACACACAAACTCCATACACACGTAAACTGTACGTGTATTTCAATACGTATACGCACGTAGACACACACACACACAGACAAATGTATGTATAAGTATGCACATACATACAGAGTGCCACCTTATTACATAAACGAGTATATAGAAAATTTACGCGCCGCACACATATTGTGCTCGTATTAAATGCGGGATCGATGTGAAAATGAGTTCGCAAAGTTGTTAGACAAAAAAGTTCTGTAATTTATAAATAGTTCCGTAACGTTTTTAGTGAAAAAAATAAAACAACAGTGTCGTCGTGTTTTATATAATTAATTACATTTTTTTGTTGGTTCGTCAAAAACAAGTAAAGTCATATAAAACGGTCGTAATTTATTTATCGACTAGTTTTATGTACTTACATAAATATATATAATATACATATTGTGTGTGTATATATATATATAAATTTTCGGTTTGCGAATCGTACGATTCCGTTCAGGTGAAATGAACTCGTCGGAAATGAATGTTCTGTGCGTTTTATTTGTACTTTGCATCAGTGCGATCGCCGTGCAAGGACGCTCCAAAAGTCCTTTACTCGACGAAGACGGAGCTAGGATAATTAACAAAGCAGCAGGTCAGTGAGTTTTCAACTACTATACTATAAACACACAATTAGATTTAATTAGAGACGTGCGGATGAAGGTTTCAAAAGAATAAAATGGGGATAGAAAAAGAAAAAAAACCCTTCAAAACTACCACCCAGAAAAGGAGATAAACACGATTCTTGGCCGATGCGGCGCGCACCGCATGTGACCAAATTTTGATACCTTTGGCGTTCAACCCATGCCAACGTCGAAATACCGCACCTGGTTTATTATTAAGCCGGCGAAAAGGTGCGAAAACCTGCAGAAAAAAAAAACAAAAAAAAAAGATAAAGAAAGCGAGGGAGGAAAACAAAACGGAAAGAGATAAATAAATAAATACGGAGGATTTTTCGCGCTGCCTACAACCTTGATATTATCTTGATAAATATAGAATCTAAATCTGGGTCAAATTTATTTAAGAAAGGCGCGAATTAATATTATATATATATATAAGTGTATATGATTTTTTTTCTTTCTCGTGTTTTTTTTATATTGCAATTTATTTTTCCTCGTTGAAATAGGCGAGATGAGAAGATGTGAATCTTGCCTTGGGTGCATTGCGGATATGATGATGGTCTCTGTACCATGTGTACAGAGCGAAATTGCACATCGGGAATGAAAAGGTCTGTTCATCTCTGGATGGCCTGAATGGAAGAAGAAATAAGAAAGAAGTGTTTTATTTTTTTTGTTGTTGTTCTTGTAATGAGCAAGAAAGAAATGAGGAGAGGAGAGAAGAAAAAATGATGGTGAGAGGTGAGGTGAGGATGGAGGAGGAAGGTTTAAATATGGCCATTTGATATCTGGCCGCTGAGAGACTTATTAGGAACAAGCATTTTATAGCAAACAGTCCAAGTACGTGATGTGAACGTGAATCGGATGGACGGCAATGCGCCATTTTAGGCGGAAAGGGCGCTAAATGTCCTTGTGATTTTTTTTCGTTCTTCAGAACCGAACGACACGCCGAAAATTCGCACGAAATTCCCATCCGCTTATACCTGAAAACTATATTCAATTCGACATGAAAAACTGAAATAGATTGCACTACAATTTTACTGTAATTAAGTCTTAAATAATACATATAAAATGACTTAAATTTCCTAAACATTATCATTACAATTAAATTCGATATTTTTTTACTGAAATGACTATAAATTACTGAAAAAAGTCTACTGAAATAGATTACACTTAAATTTTACATAAATTAAGTCTTATATAAAAATACAGAAATAGATCGCACTACAATTTTAATGCAATTAAACAATAACATGAAAAAATGACTGAAATTTCCATTTAAACCTAAAAATTTTCATTACAATTCATTTCTATATTTTTGACTATAAATGACGTATAAATTACTGAAAAAAAGGCAACTGAAATAGATTACCCTTAAATTTTAGTTAAATTAAGTCTTATAAAAATACAGAAATAGATTGCACTACTATTTTAATGCAATTAAACAATAACATAAAAAATTTACTGAAATTTCTATATAAACTTAAAAATTGTCATTACAATTGAATTAAATTAATTCTCATCATTTTATATTAAATCCAATGATTTATGTTTTATTTTCTATTTATATTAAAATCCATTTTGTAACACATTTGTAAAAGACTATAAATAATAATTAACCAATAAATTGAAATAAACTACAATTAAATTGTAATGAATCAATTAAATTTCAATGAAAATGAAAGTATTGTTCTGAATATTAAAGACATTAATTTATGATTTATTTGTTGTTTCTATCAAACAAACGTGCTTCCATTAAAAATCCATTTGGCGTCTAAATTAATTAAGAAAAAGAATAAAATTTCTCAATTTTATTTAGATATTAAAAATTAATAACACGCAACATAAATTTATGAGATTTTTTGAATAGAAGAAAAAAAAATAAAAAGCTAGCACCAATTCTAAGTACATTTCTTCTCTACGTAAAAATAAAGTTAGTTATAACTAATAAAATTAAGTCATAATATACATATTTTTTTTGTTGTTACATAATATACGTGTATGTATTATAAATTCATAGATTTACTGTTATTTAGACTACAAATTATTTAAAATGGAAAACAGTTTATAGATATTATTAATTAGTAGTTTATTAAATTTTGTATTATTTAAAATATATTATAAGTTAATTTGATATTTTGAATACTTTTAGTATTAAACTAAACTAAATACATACATAACTATAAAATAATTTATTGTATTTTATTTTATATATAATAAATAAGTATCCGTTATAAATCCATTTGGTATCACAGTTATTTTCACTATAAATGATACATAAAAAAGTCGAAATAGATTTTGATTAAATATATTAATTAAATTAAGTAATAAACATTATTTTACTAGTAAATAAATATGTTATGTAAAGGAAAAAAGTTAAAATATTTATTTATTTGTTTGTTACCACGTGCGATACTTTATAGTGATAGAAAGAAATGTCCGTGTGACATAGACAGTGTGAATCATACGAGTGTACGGAATTAGAAAAAAGTAAATGTTTTAGTCTCGCCGCAATAGAAACAATATTGCATCACTATTTGACTCTGTTAAATAAAATAAGTAAAAAATGTACTTTTTTTTTTATTTTGATCGTTTTGTTTGATGAAATATTAATAAACTGCAATTCTCAAATAAAAAAATATTTTTTTTGAACAAATTTGAGGATTTTTTAAAGAATTGCGATGGATTTGTAAGAAGGTAAAACTGGTGCACGTATTATTTATTTGCTTCGGCCATTTTTTCGAAAACAGTTTTTGCATCACTTTGCATGCGTCATAGGAAGTGTTTTACGTGAAATTTTTGCTTAAATAATCGCCGCCGCCGCCGGGTCCGAAGCCTGGGGCATTATTTTGCAGAGACGAAAATTTCTTTCACAAACATTGACCGCGCCAATATAATATAAACACGCCATAACTACGAGAGAGACAGACAGAGAAAAAGAGTAATAAAAGTGTGTAAAAACGAGAAGAAAAGTAGACAGAATTATTACATTGTGAGGAAGCCGTTTTCCAATTTCAATTTCGAGCTGTAAAAGTAGATTAGATAAGGTATTTAAAAAAAAAGGAACATGAGTAAAGAACATATGATTTCACTTTTCTTTTTGTACAGACAACGAAAAAAACGGTTCTTTCTCATCATCAAAGCGAAAAATGGAAAGAATTAAAGCAGCAACAAACCGCAGAAACAAACAAATATGAACAGGATTGAAAAAAAAAGAACACATAAGGAGAGGAGGAACGAAAGAACGATAATTGAAACGTTACATAATCGCGCCGAACAATGCCCATTAATCATTCGTGATTTATCGAGGGCGCAAGAAAATAAACGTAATCATAATCATTCCCATTGAACGCGTTTGTGTGAAGTATCTCTAGTTATTTATCGTTTCGATTGTTCTCGCCGTTTGCGGATCCGAGGGGGCCACCGAAAATTCTGTTGGCTTTTATAAAAATGGGTGAAAATGGAACCTTGACCGACGGTGCGGCTTTGTTGTGCGTTAAATTAATTTATTGTCTTAAGAGCGCCATTTAAGTTTCTTTTATTTGAAATATACGTCCATCGTAATTTATGGACCTTCCGAAAAAAAAGTAACGTACAAAGAATGAGAGAGAGAGAGAGAAGGAGGAGGAGGAGGAACACAGATTCGTTCGAAAGTTGTCGCAGATCCAGTGAAAACGAACCAGACTCGATTCGGTCATAACCATTGTTGTGTATAGTTCTCCTTCGCCTTCTGCGTAGCGATCCATCATTCAAAGTTCGATATTTTTTGTATACAATATTCCGAGATTTACATAATCATTTGAGAATTGAAAATTGTTTTAGCATCGTGAGAAAAGAAGTTTAACTAAGAATAATGAGACTAGTAAATAAATTTAAATTAACCTGTGCTAAAATTTACCGCATTTCTGACCATAAGACGCACCTTTGATTTCAGTTTTTTTATATTATTTATACTTCCAAATATACGCTGATATTTAGGCCACAAGACTCATCTCTATGAAGAACGTCAATATTTTATCCAAAAGATGCATCTTTTTAAATGGACTAATTAATCTACTTACAATTTAGTTTTTTTTACTATGTTTTTCTTTTAGTCTGATGCATATTGTCTACCAAAATATATGTTAATATTTTGTCCACTAGACGATTTTTTTTAAATAGACTGAAATAAATCTACTTATAATGCAGTTATTTTATATTAGTTTTTGTTTATAATTTGCGTTAACCATACGTTAACCACAAGACGCATTCACATTCGTTAATATTTAAACAACAAGACGCATCTTTTCGAATAGATTGAAACAAATATTCTTACAATTCAGTTCTTTTGCATCAGTTTTCTCTTCTAATGTGAACTGCGTCTTATAATACGGTGCAATTTTTGTCTTCATATTCGTTAATATTTAAACTGCAAGACGCATCTGTTTAAGTAGACAAAAATCAATACTTTTATATAATACAATTATTTATTCCTAATTTTATAGTCCGGCATACTTATAGTCCGGTACGTTTTATTACAATAAATTTTAATTGATACAAATTGAAACGTGAAAAAATATGTATGTTGTTATGTTATTTATCAAATAAATAATAATACTAATTTATTGGTCAGATAATAACAATACAAAAAAACATAGATCACAAACAAAAATAATTAATGAACTGGCCAAAGGGTACTTTAACAATACTATCAGTTTCGATTAAAGTCGATATTTGTCCAATATTAATGAAATTTCTAAATTTGAGTTTCGTTATTGATTTTCCGGATAAATAATTGTAGTTTTTGTTATTGATTAATTGAAAACAAATAAATTGATATATGATAATTTATATTAATTGATACACCTTTTGATTAATAAGCAGATATTTTGAGTTTTAAAATATAAACGAATATATCAAGAGTAATATCTGTTTTCTTGTTGTTGTTATTTGCCTTTGAGAAGATCATGTGGTTGCAATTCAATGACGAAAGATGCGCAAATGGCGCAGAAAAACAACGATTACTTTTGTCTTCGTTCGCGGGGAGCAATAAATTTGCGATATGGACTTCACTCGACTCTCTAATTATACCAAGAATACTCTACAAAATCGATAAATAATAACACAAGTTTAAACCAATTATTCTTTCAATCATTCTTAATTATATTTTAACATTTAGAAATAAATAAATTTCATTCATTTTCAAAGGAATGAGATTTTTTTGTAGAAATTTTAAAAGAAACATTTTTAACTTACAATTTAGTGATAAATTATGAAAATCAACTTCAATTATAGATTAATATTAAAAATATTTTGTTTTACAAATTAAATGGAAATGAAATACGCATTAAATATGTGAAAAGAAAGATTGTTATATTTTAATTATATAACATAATTATTACTGTTTGTTGATTGCAGACGTTAACATAATATTAACATTCTGATTATGTTCTACAATTATAAAATAATCCTTCGCTACTTTTCGGAATTGTTTTCTATGTAGAATTTGTAGTCTTTATAACTATCTCAAAATTTATAATTATTGAAAACAGTTAATTTGTCTAGAAATATAAATTGGTTGTGTTAAGAAACGAGATGAACCTCTTAATAGAAATACGATGATTATAAACTACGGTTTGTTGGACAGTTTCAAGCTGGGATTAAGTTTTGTGAAAACATTAGATAAATTTTGAGGAAATTCAAAGAATGTTAAAATTAATTTGAAATTAGATAACGGTGTTTGCGTAACTTAAGTTCGTATTTACATTCAGCGTTTTTTTCTTTGCGTGGAGGATTACTTTCGCAATATTTGTTATGCTAACGGAGTTATGCAAAAAGCAAAAGGAAGATGCGATTCGGGATCAGTTGTCGCCGCATTCTCTGAAGATGATGGTGATTTCCGTGAGAACTGATGATGATGTCACATTGTTTGATTGTTGCGATGATGATGATACCCATGATTACGATGATGTCGATGTTGTTGTAGCGGGATGTGTATCGGCCTTTCTCTCTTCATCTATGGACGTGTGTGTACGCGTGTGCATGTTAAAATGCTTGCGGTGGACGACCTCAATCCAGAATACGGTACCCAAATAGAAACGCGTCGCGACGGCAGACCCGACGCAGAGGCTATAATTGTTGGAGGAGATCGCACGAACGGGCGTCTGCACCGCCGCAATTTTCGCTTATGATGTTATTGGTGAAGAATGCGCGAAAAATATATAACAAAACACATCATCTGATATGAAGAGAACGAGTACAAGAGAAAGAGAGAATAGTTGAAAGAAGCTAACATCAACAACGGAACAACAGTGTCCTTCTTCCACCGAAGAAGGAAATGAAAACAAAGCGTCGCGCAGCGAGTTATGCAACGACGGCGCGTCCCTTTAGCGTTACGCAACGCCGGTGGAGGCGGCTTCATCGGAGGCGTCGCGACGCTTTTCGCAAGCGCCGGCATCGCGCAGTGCGCCGCACGAATTGGGTTTATTGTTTCGGATGCGCTCGACGGCGCGACGGAATTATTCGCCGCTCCTCCATCGGCATCATCATCATCATCATCCTACCACCATAATCATCATCGTCATCACCATAAATCCATCACAATTGGATTTTGGAAAATCGTCCAGGGACATTTGTCTCAATCGCGACTGACAAATTTTAATTGAAAGCGCGCATTCCGAATACTTTATATACTTATTTATTTCTTTCCTTCTCTTTACTGTTACTCAGCGCTTTTACACAATTACCAACTGCTCTCATTCTTGTTCATATATATTTTTTTCTTCTTCTCTCAATTTGCTGCTTACATTTTCGGATTCGTTCGTATTGATGGTGGAAAACGTAATTTACCAGAACACTTTCTAATCTACATGCGTTTATTTGTTGTCATTTTATAACGCGAGAGTTTCCCTAAAAGCGCATAAACTCTCGGCGCAAATCCTTTTTTTTTTGCTTCGAATCCAGTTTTACCGTTTTGGATTTAGAGTAAATCTACGAAAGATTCACAATAATAGAAAGTTGACGTGATTTAATTTATAAAGTCGCTACAGTTATTTCTCAACTTACGACAATTCGGACTTACGAAAGAAATAAATCATTTACACATTTCATTTAGACTAAATCTAATATAGTTTCATAATATAAATTTGATACAGTAACTTCTCGACATACGACTATTCGCACTTACGACGAAAAACTAAATCATAAAAAATATATCAATATTGATGGATTTTGAGTAAATCTACGAAAGATTACAAATAATAGAAAGTTGATGTAACTTGATTTATAAAGTTGGTACAGCAACTTCTCGACTTACGACGAAAAAATACATAAGTAAATGTATTAATTTTGACTATTGCATTTTGACTAAATCTACGAAAAATTCACAAAAATTTAAATGATTTAATTATAAAGACGACTCAATAATTTCTCGACTTACGACTATTCGCACTTACGATGAAAAACATTGATTTTATATTACTATAATCTACTTATATAAAATATAAGAAATATAAATTTTGAAGTACACATTTATTCGACTTACGAACATTTCGACTTACACCCGAAACATAGCCACATAATCCTACAGTAAATGACTATTCCCATTTCTCCTTTCAAACGAATACAATGAAGAATTGTTTTTTTTTAAGAGAATTAATAATTACAAAGCAGTTATCAAATTTTCTAAAAATTTCACTTTATTTTATGAATCATTTTTGGTCTAACAATTCGAATGTATTTTGAATATCGAAGACGCTCACTGGTGATTCATATCCCCCAAAAAAAGAAAAATATCTACATCTAATCACAGTGAATCATTCGTTAACAATAAAAAACTTTTCGTGCGCATATTTAAATTTTGAAGAAAGTGTAGCTTGTAATAAATCTGTTTTACATCATTCTAAAGGTATTTTTTTAATACCAATATACAGCAGCGATGACGCATTAATTACCATTATATTTGTATATTTAAGTTAAATATTTTCTACTAGTTTTTATGCCAATTCATCCATTCTTTTCTATAATTATTTTTAGTGTGTTTTATATAAACTTGGGTACACACTTCTCATTAGCTAATTGCGTAATAAGTAGGCTACAAATTGATTATTTTTAGTTATCTAGAAGCAAACAAAGTTACAATTATAAAGAAAAGCAAAACTGTTCTATACAAAAAAATTGAAACTTTTGAATGGGAAAACTAAGCAGACTTATTGAAACCTCATTGCTTTGTTTGCGCTTGATCGTGTAAATTATCGACGGGATACGAAATATCCCAGGAAAAGGAGTAAATAAATGTCAATGCAAAGTCCTGGCATTTTATTCGATTGCGAGACGTTCGTGACACAAATGCGCGATTTGGTTTGAATGCAAACGGACGTGTTTATACGTCCAAGTTTCGATACGAAAAGCCAGCAAAGTTAAAAAAAAAAGAAAGATAAAACAGCCTGTTTTCATTTCTACCTTTTTCGAAACAGCCAAGAAAAAGAGAAAGAAGAAAAAACGAGTGCATCGAATATGAATGAAATTTATTTACCTGCGTATAAGGACGTATGCAAATCCACGTAACGTATATTTTTTTCGCTCGCAGAATGCAATAAACATTAGAGTTGCAATATGCATTTTTTTTTTTATTAAATCAATCAATTTTATTTTTGCTCGCTCCTTCCGTGCATTTATGAAAATAGAAGCAAGGAGAACATGATAATAGAAAAAAATTACATTTGAATAAATGCAAATCGCGTCGATAAATTGAATACGTATTGAAAATGGTAGCAGAAGCAGCTTCCTTTTATAAATCTCAGCAATGTCGAAACGGTTTCTTTCTCAACAGAACTTTCCCGCAGCATCTTTTATTTTTTGTTTTTTTTTTGTTTGTTTTAACGACATCAATTAAAGTATTTTAACGGGCTGTTAAAACGAAATAGGAAGCTGGCGTTTAATTGAAAACTGACATTGGGGAATCCTGTCTCGCCGTTAATTGATAAATTGTCGACTCGTCTTAATTTAATTCACATTATTGTGATTAGTGTGTTTGTCGTTCTGGAAGGGAAACAAGAGGAATCCGCTTAAGTGATGCGATGTCTCTCCCGTCTGGCGCCTAACCCAATCGTTATTTTCAAACAATTGTCTGTCATCAATTCGCAGACGAAAGCTGTTTAGTCTTCATCTCGTTCATTATTATTTTTTAGGCAACATATAAATAACGCAAATTATAAATTGACAAAAAAAAATGTTGGACATGACACGTTTCGGTCAGGAAGTGTTTACTTAATTGAACTTGATTGGTTAGGAATGCTTTATTTTTTTTGCTTAAATAGTAATACTTCAATTCATATGTGAAGAAAAACTTTTCTGAATTAAAATTCGCATTTTCTAAATTAATTTGAACTTCAAATTTATTTCACGTCAAAATAAGTCATGTTAACAGTTTTGTTTTATAATATTAATGTTTTTATTAAATTATTTATAACTTTTTAATGTTAGCAGTCATTATCGCAAGGTGACAGCTGTCATTAACATAATATGACAGTTGCCATTAATACAAGGTCAATCAACCCATTTGGGAAGCAAAACGCTTCTAAATAAAAATAAAAGCAATGCAAATTCGCAATTTTTAGTAAATTCTAGAATGAAAAAGTGTTAATTAGAATTACAGATTTATTTCTTGATATCACATCCAGTTAAGTCAAGTAAATAAATGTTGTTTAAGGTATCAATATTAGTATTAAATTAGTTGTTACTTTTTAATAATAGCTGTCATTGTAGAATTGTGACAGCTGTCATTGATGTAATATGACAGATGTCAATCAATTCATTACAGGAGCAAAACGCTTCTGAATATAGTAAAAGCAATGCAAATTCGCATTTTTTTTTTGAATGAAAAATTGTGACAGCTTGTAATTAATTTTGTTTAACTTTTTAATTATAGCTGTCATTGTTGCAAGGTTAAAAAGTAGACACTTTTCGTTAATTATTAATATCTTAGACAACTTATAAATGTCACATATTGAAGTGTAAGGAAGTATTTACTTAAAAAATTTGATTAGTTTGAGTTCTAAAATCTTGGAAAAATTTAAATATCGGAACAGGTGGCTCACTTGAAAAAAAAAAGAAAGAGACATGTGGACAAAGCAAAAGCAGTTATATTCTGCTAACTTATGTAGTTCTTTTTTTGTAAAATAAAAAGAATTAGAACTACTGATTTACATATCCATTCTAAATCCAGTTTATCCAGTAAAATGTATTCTCCGACATTAAAATATTCCAAACTAATTTGATTTTTTTAATAGAAATTATCTGCATATGAAGACAATGAATAATAAAAAATTAATCTATATCACTAAAGTTACCTTAATGCTAATTTAAACTTGCATTTGTATGTAAATTATTGTTATAAAAAAAAATAATTAAATAAGTAGAAAGACAAGCAATAGATTATAGCAAAAAATAGATATTATTAAGATTATAATATATATCAGACTACAAAACGGACTTGACTATAAGACGAAAATTTACGAGACAGTCTTTCATACGTATAAGTTCGTCTTCTGATAAAAACAATATGGCTTAATTATAATTAGTCATGTTTACTAAGATGATTAAATTAATGAAGGTTGAAAGAAACATTTGGAATTTTCTATCCTTGATAATTTTCAATTAAACCAAAACAAAGAGGTATGAAACTGCTGGAGGGATATGATTTGCGTTCCGGCCAGCTGCGGCCTTAAGGTTTTGAAGTGATATCCCGAGGAGAGGACGTGTCCGGATGATTCGAGAGATGTTTGCACATGAGAAAAGCGGTCACTCCGAGAAATAGCGATACTCAAAAGGAAGATGAGGATGAGAAGGGAAAAAAAAGTGAAAAACGAGCGGTAGAAGCAATGAATTTGAAGCACTTAAGATGCTTTTGACGTTTCGCAGACGCAGCAACTGGGCAATAAAGAAGCGCGAACTGGGGACCGGGCTTAAAGAAAGAACGAAGAAGAACAAACAAAAAAGGAGACCAGAAGCTTTGCATATAAATTCTAATAAGCTGCAAAAGAGGAAGAGCAAAAAATTACGCACAAACACGTATATTTATATATATGTATATACATATATATAAATTAACGTTAATAAAGATAATTTCGGAGAGCGCGCGTCGCGCTTTAATAAATCGACGGACCTTTATGTAACGGCCGGGGCCGTCGCGACGCCGGTAATTGCAACAATCTGGAACGCATTTCCCAACGTGAAATTTATTGCGCGCCGTGGAAAATTTAAAATTAAACGACAAACGAAGCAAAAAAAATAATAAATTGTATATATTCGTATGCGAATGGACAAACGCAAATTCGGGTTATTTAAAAAAAATATAAATATATAATAAAAAAGAGAGTCCTTCCCGGATCCGAAATTACCTCGAGGTAATATGACTCTTGTCGAAGGGAGAGAAGTAGAAAACAACGAAAACCGCGATTCGTCTATTTATATTTGATTGGTTTCAACGTTTTATTCTCAACTTATGATTTTTTTTGTTGTTCCGACACGTTTGAAGTTCGTTCGTTTTTTTTTAATTACTTTCCGAAGTGGCCCCGGTGTCGCGACGGCCACAATTTAACCGTCGTGGTTACTTTATTTTTACACTGTTGTTGCTGTTGCTTGTATTTCGTTATTTCTAGTTTCTTATTATAATTCTTTAACTGTTTAATTTGAAGACTCTCTTTATACTTTTGGTTCCATTCGGTGTTCATTACAAAACGTGTAATTGGTATTTCTACTTTAAAGATTAATCTGATTTTTACTCTTTTTTTAGAAGATTGGTTTGAAAAATCTCTTTTCATTATTCCTAGTTTCTTATTATACTTTTTTATAGATTTAATTTCAAGAATTTCTTTATAATTTGATTAATTTGAGAATTGAAAAAAAGAGAAGGCTGATTTGCTTTTTCATCTTATTATTTCAATTTTGTTCTCAAATTGTTCTGATTATTATTCTTTTTATTAGAATTGAATTGATTTGAAACATTTTCTTTCAGCTTCGACTTAAATTTTGTTCTTTGTAATTTCTTATAATTTGAGAATTGAAAAAAAAAGAGAAGACTGATTTGCTTTTTCATCTTGTTATTTCGATTTTGTCTTTAAAGTGATCTAATATTCTTTTTAATAGAAAATTTGATTTAAAGTGTTTTCTTTCAGTTTCGACTTATATTCCGTTCTTTGTAATTTCTTATAATTTGAGGATTGAAAAAGAGACTGAAGACTGATTGGCCTTTTCATGTTATTTCTATTTTGTCTTCAAATTGATCTTCAAATTCTTTTCAATAGAAGATAAATTTGAAGAATATCTTTTCGGTTTTGTTACATTCGATTTTCTCTCCGTCTCGATTTCACCCAATAATAATATTTTGCTAGCGGTTTTTAGCGCGCAAATATGTACATAAAGCGGTTACATAACGCGACGGAGCGAGCATCTAGGCGCCGTTTATTTTTAGTTTACTGCGATAATCAATATATACTCTTTATCTTTCCGAAAGCCGGATCGATGATTATTATTATTATTATTAGTAATAATACCACAATCAACGACTACGATTTTATTTACTGCTACCTTCACTTCATATTCGCATTATCATCCAGAACCTTACACAATAATCAAATATTTACTTATATTTTCAAAACCCAATTAAATATTTGATTTTATAATTGCTTTCAAATTAAATATTTAATTAATTTTATCTTCCATTTCTTATTTACCAACATTTTAATTACCGTAATTCTCTGACCACAAAACACAATTTTATACATAAAGAAATCGATTTTGTCTTATAGTTTTTTTTTTTTCAAAATACAATACCTTACATAATGCGGTTTCGATCAGTCCGGATTCACTATAAAATTAAAAAAATAAATACATTTTAATTGAGAAAAATAAAAATAAATTCTAAAAAAATGGTACAAAATTATTTTATTTATATAATAGTAGTAGTTACTCGTTTAGTCCGATAACCCGCACTATGCGAAGTATTGATATATTGTCTCGTGAATTTACATGAAGTCTTTTAGTCTGGTATAACGTGTTGTATTATGATTATGTAATTGAGATTTTTTTTGTATAAAATATAAAAATACGTTTTGGTCGTTGGAATTATTATTATTATTTATTCGGTTCGAAAGCGCGCTTTATGATTGGTGGCTTTCGCTTCTGTCACTTTTATTCCCATTTTCTATTTTCACGACAAACAAATTGCTTTGAAGTGGATCAAAAATATATGAGTAAGTCCTGGGAATTGGCCGCAAATATAAATATGTTTGTCTGTTTTCACTATATATATTTAAAACATAGTTTTTTTCTTCTCTCTCTTTCTTTCATTGCAGTTTTGGCTACGCAAAATAATATAAATTCGCACAGGTTTTCTATCATAATTTTAGTGGGTGATTTACAAAACTTTGATAATTGAATAAAATAGAAGATTATACCACAAACTTTATTTTTATGTAATTGCAGAGTGTTAAAATAAGATTATAACAAATTTATTTGTAGTCAACATGTTTTTTTTTTATAGAAAAGTTCATATTATTATCTAAATTGAAATCGTTTTATAAGTTTAAAAAATTTGGTATATTTTTTTGTATTTTGTAATGTAAGTTAATAAATAATGTTATTAAATGTAAGCATATGATTGAGAATGATGAATTGTTCTTTAAAGTCAGTTAGGTTAGTCGTTGAGTTGGAAGAAAGTTGGCTTGTAAAGGCTATATCATCTTTCAGATTCGTTTCTTCGGTCATAATATTTGAACATGTGCGAGTTCGGAATACGTTGATGACTTAATTCGTGAATACGTCCGTTCTGTCTTGTTGGAGTGTACATGTAGTATAATAAATGGGATCGTAATCCAGTTCATGAATGGGCATTTATTTAAAATGGCCTTGTCACTGCACTTGCACAGACGAAACAGAGATAGAGAACGAACGAACGAGCAGACCAACTCTCGTGGAGGATTAATTCACGAAAGACCACTGTGCGGATGCTGTATTTGGTGGTGGGGAGCGGTTTCGGAAGAAAGATGATGCCGAGAGCACGGATGGATTCATTGATGTAGTTTCGATGATTTCGGTTTACCTCTTTGGTGAGATGTTTGATGAGATGAGAAAGAATCGCAGCAGATGGAGAAAGTGAGCGAGCGGTCGGCTTTGGAAAAGGACGAGGAGGGACACCTTACACGGTTTTCATTGACTCCTACATGGCCTCAAGACCATATGGTCGGTACATTTGGTGCGAAATCCGTGTAATACATCGAAAAATTACCATTTCGCCTTTTTCGAACGCCGCCGACGCGACAAACCTGGTTTCTTCAGACCTACACCTACGCTTTGTTGTTGTTGTTATTATTTTTCTTTCTTTATTTTTAATTCCCCTCTTCGGTTACAATCTCTTACGATCCTCCAACCGACCCGAAGAGGTCGTCCTTATCGGTGGGCAAATACACGAATTTTATCTGGCTATTAAAGCAAACAGGGACGGCTATTTCCTTGTATGTTTACCAACGTACAAATCGTACCCTTTCTTGTTTCCTCTTTTCACTCGCTTCTTTCTCCTCCTCTTCGTTCAATCCTCGAGGATTTTCGCTCGAGCAGATCGTTGACATAAGGTCAACCGTATTATGTGTGCATGTCCCTCGTTGGCGCCCGTCGCCTGCCTGGAATTAAATTAGGATTAAAGCGCACTTAATTACAACTAATAACATTGTTTATGGACATACCGAGAGATGTTTAGTAACGTTAAACCTTTCAACCCAGAAGAAGAAGGAGCAACCAAATTGAAAAAAATAAACTAAGTAATCATAATAACATGAGAGCAGCAATCGCTGATGGAAAAGACGAAGAGAAGAGAAACAGAATAAATAAATAAGGAACGTTACTTTCTCAAATATTTATTACGTTAATAAATTATAGTTGTAAGTATAATTACGTGGGTAAATGGGTTTTTATTAGCATCGCATTTAGATATTGCACTCCATCTTTATATTACCGATAATAACAGACCGACGTCGTCTTTTTCTGGTTACGTCACACGTGGCGGATGCGTTAATTAAATTGGGATTTTTGTGCTTTAATGGTCCGATACGGTTTGGATGCTCGTATCGTTACGAATGCCATTTATTTATTTATATAACAACTGTTCGGATTAGACGGAGAGGAAATGGAATGGACTGAAGAGGACATTCCATCCCACCTCGCCTCGATCATCATTATTACCGAGTCATCGATTTAATGTCGGACAATTAGGAGTCGAAGAAAGGATCGCCGTTTAATTGCTTCGCAAATTGGTATGACCTCTTTGCGAAATCGGCGTTTTATGGCGCTGGATCATCGGGGATGATGAGGCAGGCCTCTGCACGATGATGATGGCGATGAGTGCGTTCATTTGTTTTGACTTTCCGCCCACGTTTCGACTACCGTTGCTCCGACTGCCCACCTTCTCCTCCACCTCCTCCCACTTCTTCTTCCTCTTGGTATATTTTATCGCGTCTGTGCACTTATTTGAATATGATTAAGTAAACAAATATCTCGGATTCGTTCAATCCCATCTGAAATTCAGATTACACTCGACGAAGAAAATATTATATTTTGATACCAAAGCCTACTTCACAAATCATTGTTTGATCCAACTAAAATAATCATCATTTAAATAAAATGTCTTAATTATGGCACCAAATTATTAAGTTGTCTAGATCAACGTTTTTCAATCGATTTGTTGAAACCCAAAATTGGGTAACGTTACAGTTTTAATAGGATGCGAATTGACAGCTGTCACCTTGTGTCAAACTGTTGAAATACACTTAGCTATACTACTAGAAACAAATAAGTTGGGTCAAGCAGTTAAAATGTTGAATTCAAATAGTTGAATTTAATCGTTTACTTTAAATTATGTATATTGATCAGCGTAGATGTGCAAGTGAACTAAAAGTAATTGGATGGATGATTGAATTGAAGGATTGAAGTAAGTGAATAGACTGCATCGAAAATAATGGCATTGTTTGAGAGAGAAACATGTTGATGAAGAAAGAAGGAGTCGAATGAAATGAGAGCTGATGAAGTCGTTGCATTTTGATTTTTCCTTGTTAATTGTTGTGTTGTTGGCGTCGTGTCGGCCGGGTGGCTCTTGTGTGTACGTATGCGTATATGTGTGTCTCGGTTTCGTCTCGTTCCCCTTTTTTTTTGTTTCCTTCTTCATCATCATCATCTTTTTCTTCTTCTCTCGTCGCTTCTTGCCATCCTTTTTACCGTCCGTTCGGTTTGTTAGGCGATGCCTGAACATACCTCTTGATGGATCAAGTTGATCAAGGCAGTCGATGCGTTTAAGAGAGGTGTGTTCGGCATTGAATTCGCGCCAGGCTTAATATAACATGACTAATATATCTTCGAGACCCATCTGGATTGAACTCCTGGCATTTCAGAGGTGTCTCGCATATCAATTTCGATATTTAATATGATGTCGGTGAGGGCGAAAGAATGAGTAGGAGGAGGTGGATGAAGATGAAGACCGGCTGTGGTCCTGGACGTTTTGCCTACTACCACCTTCAGGATTAGAGTTCGCGCGCAGAGGTCTCGGACCTCTCCGATCTCGGATCGGATCAGAGGAGGCATAAGGCGTATAAAAGAGATACGTACAAGAAAAGTCCGTATGGAATGCCGATGCCGTCGAGCATTGTTCACCTTTTCCAATAAATCGAAATGGCCAAATATAGATTTGCCGATTGTAACCCTTATATAGTATCGCCGCATTTCGCCATCCTCGAAGTATCGCCGTATAACAGAGATATTCAATTGATATATTAATACATACCCAAGGCCTTGAATTAATTGCGTTCTCGAGTTATGCGAGAACTTAACAAACATGCCAAATTTAATTACACGCCATCGACGATAATTCAAACCCAGACTCGGATAGTTTACGAGATTCTCTCTCTATATATACATATACATACATGTATGCACTAGTTTCACTTGCGAAGAAGGAAGGAAACCAAAACAAACATACAAAAAACAACCGCAAACAAACAAACAACGACAACAGAAACAACAACAACTAACACATGTAAAAAAAGAAGAGGAAAAACGGTGGTACGAGAGAGGCGGATAGAGACAGAGAGGTGGAGGAAAAATTGCACAAACCGAAAACCAGTTTTCATATTGGAGAGAATTGTGCGTTTTCTGTCTACCTCGGAGACCGATCCAGCCCACCGTGAAGTGCGCTCACGAAACGAGAGAGATTTAATAATAATTACAAACCATATATAACTGCAATATTAATCAACATCCGACTCACTTCTAAACTCTCTATTTTATTGGACCTAGATCAGAGCGCCGCGAACGCCGTTCTCAGTTCTTATGTCACATCATCAAAGCACTTACCTATTCTCGAACACTCACTAGAGTAAACTTGGAGAGTCAGCAAGAAAGTTTCTTTTTTTTATTTTTCAATCGAACCTTGATACATCACAAAAAAAATTAAAACGTTTCCTATTTTTATTTATTACTATCTGAATTGATGCATTAACATGTTGTTTCTATACTCGAATTGTTCGTTAACCGATTTACCACAAACTTTAAGATTCTCCTTATCCTTATACATATATTTGTTGTCCAATTTGTTCGTTAACCGAATACTCACTGTATTAGTAACTAAACTGAAAGATTATTTTATTCTAATCTTGATGAATGAAATCAAGAAATAAACATGTTCCCTTTCTTAACAATTAACTAAATTTAAACAAAACAAAAAACGCGGAGTGAACGTTTAACTATATAAATATAAGTGTTGCATAATCGTTGCAAACAAGTAGCAAAAAAATATATATATATAAGCAAAAACAACGGCAAACGTGTTTTTGTTGCGGGTAATGCGTATGTCTGTAATTAGAAAATTAGAGTTCAACGTTTCAAACTGCTTGCAATTATAAGTAATCCATTTAGCGTTGCGCATTTTTTATTTGTTTTCTCTTTCTCTGTCTTTCTCTCTCTCATTGTCCGCGCTGTCCATTTCCATTAACTGTTTTATTACCGAAGTAAAACTGAATTACTTAATGGCAATTTGTCGCTAATTGATCGACGCTGTTTCCTTTATTTCTAAATTTACAAATTGCTCGCATTATTTTATTCGCGAAAAAGTTACTTGTTCCACTTTTATTTGTTAATTGATCAAAATTTATAGCAATTTAATATAGCAATTCAATTCTTGTTTGACTTTTATTTGTTGCAGTTAATTGAATAACAATTCAAGCGAATAATAAACTTTAAATTGTTGTTTTTAGTGAAAAAAGTATTTAAATCAAATTTTGAAATTTTTGGCCAATTATTGACAAAGTGCAAAAGGTTGTATTATTTGTTAAAAAAAAGTCTAATGTCTCACATTTTTTTGTAACTTAATTAGTTTATAGTTGATCTTGTTGAAAAAATATATATTTGAAGTATAAATGTTTTGGCAAATAATAGTAAGTTTGCTAACAGTTGTCGCTTTTTTTTCTATAGTGTGTGAACTAGTTTGAAGTTGTCAGCACTGAACAAAGAGTGCAAAAACTGAATTTTCTTTGAAGTTCCGACAGCGCTCGAACATCATCAAACATTCGTTGACAATGGTCTCCTATGAGCATTAATCATATATCAAAGCGTTTTGCTGGATGACCACCTCAAAGAATACTCTGGGTTATATATCTCGCGAGTGACGAAGATGGGTTTGTTGCCTTGAGAAGGTTGTTCGTATTTGGATTGTATTATTATGGATGGGTATTATACGTGAGTGCCAAGACGACAAAAAGCGAGGGGGGGAAAGGACGTGGTGGAGGTGGACGAGGATGAGGATAAGCGTTGAATATTGAAATCTTAAAGAGAACGAGCTGGCTGGGAGCTGGTGAACAGCGAATGCGGCGCAGTTTTTTCATGTCTTAGATCGGAATGTCCGGTATGCGAATGTTTCGAATGCATAATTCAGGAAAACGCTTTCTTTCCTTTTCGTCTTTCCGTCTCCTTCCAACGCAGCGCACACATAATGTTATGGCTATATAAGCAAATGTCAGCACGATTGGCGGCCTTCAAAGTCGTTCCTAGTAGTACGAGTGTCGTAAGTAAGTCTGTAATGTCGGCCCAGAATCGGAGGTGCGCGCGTGAGAGAGTCGTCCCTTCGTCGTTGTCGTCGTCGTCGTCAGTAAAAAGGGGGAGACGACGACCAGTCTACCGGTGTTTGCGTTTTGAGAAAGGTCAGGTCTAAATTAAACGGCGCACAATTTCAGACGCAGCCGTAATTATAACTCGAAAGAAAAAGCCGAGCATATGGCATCAGCAAACTGCTGAAGTAGAAGCAGAAGCGCTGGTAGATGAAGAACCATCAAGAGGAGCAACAGCAACAAAAGGAATCGGGACAACGAAACGAGGAAGAAACGGCACAAAGCCTCTCCTCCCATCTTTCGCACTCGCACTTCCTCGACACCCGAAATACCTTTGCATTCAAATCACAGTCGTATTTATAAACCTGAAGCCTGGTCAACGCGAAAACCTCTTCCAACCAACAGCTTCATTACATTCCATCTGCTCTTAATATACATCATATTATATTTGATTGCTTCTAACATCAAATACCAGCATTAATATTAACTGCTTTTCTCTGAACAAATACACTTTATGATTTTAATGATCAACATGTATACAATTTCATTGTCTTAGCAAGATCTATATAACAAAAGTTAAAAATATATAAGTTATAATAATAAGAAATTGTAGAAAGCAATACACTTTTTGATATCTGTCAATCAATTATCTTCAGTTATGTTGTAAGATATTAATGATGTAATAGAACTACATTAGTTGACAAATAAATCGGATAACGAACACTTCTGCGAAAGATTTATGTTCGGACAACAAACAGATGTTCGGATAACGTACACTTTACCGAACAATTGAGGTTAGTTTTGAGAGCTAACAATAGTAATATGAAGCTTAAATAAACAAACAATTTGGTTATCAAACAGCTGATTTGTTACAAAAGGATAATTATCTTTTATTTTGTCAAAGAAAATTTGAATCTCTTGTTTGTAGTTACAAGTTATTGCGAAAACAATGAAAATTATATAACAATATCTTAAAGCATTCGGGATTGCTCTACTGAAACATCTACCGATCTATTTTAGATTAATTATTTTTCGTTCTGGATAATATTCGATTGCTTCTAATGATTTATGTGTTTATTTGGATAACAGCATTGATTTTCTATAGTCAAACAGTTACTCAAAATATATTATACAGGCGTCTGTTGAAAAGTTGATGGGTATTTCGAGAAGGCGCCAAAGTTTTGGTGAGCACTTAAGATTGTATTTGCGTCTGGTGAAGAAGGGACGACGACGACGACGCTGAAGGGAAGTTTGTTTTTTTTGGACATCTGGCTTTGTCTTCAAATCAGACGAGGCGACTGCATCGTTGAAACGTTCCCATGTTTCGGTTGAGACTATTTTATTAATTCGCACCGCGCGGCATTAGTAAGTGAAATTACTTATACGCATAGTCTGTATATAGAGTATATAGAATAAACAAGTTACCATAACAGGTTTCACCCTGGTGGCGCGAGTGAGAATATAGTAATTGCGAACGGCCTTATTTTTAGACGCGCATACATTTATAATGCGTCCACGTCCATTTATAATAATAATATTAATAATAATAATGTCATAATTTACTCTCGGCCAGAGTTGGATAATTAAGTGATAATATTTTTTCTAATATGTTTTATTTATTTCTTTTTATTTGTCTTGCAGAATGCGTGTTCGGGTCGCAAGTGAGGGAGCTTGGATCATCGTGGGTCCCGGATCTGGGTATCCCGATCGGAGTCCTGTACTGCATGAAATGCGAATGTGTACCGGTAAGTTTTCTACATAAATTTCATTCAGCCACGGACGACGCAATTACTTTTTTCAGTGCCCCTTTTCTTTTCCTTCCTTTTTCCTCTTTATTTTTTTTTCTGTATATTTCTTTTCCTTTTTTTGTGCAACTCCTGCAAAGCGACTTTATGCAGAAACCAGTTTTTTGCATTTGTAAAACGGCTAAGCGTGTTACGGTACTTGTTTTTTTTCCTTCATTGTGAGACAAATTACGGCGTTACACGTATGTAAGTAAGTAAGTGAGTGGAGTGGATTGGTGCGGTTCGGAATTCGGGTAATGCCCGAATTTGCATCCCACCTAGGGCCGCGTGCAACAATTGTCGCCTTTCCTCCTCTGTTTCTCTTCCGAAGCCGCCCGCCAACTCGGATGGCGGAGGGATAATAAACAAGTTTGCACGCCAAGGAGTTGACCTTTAGTTATGGCGCCTGCAGAGATTTCCATATTTTACTGAATGCAACTGCTGCATTTTCTTCGCTCCTCTCCATTCAAAAAAAGAAGAAAGAAAAAAACAACAAGAGGAAGAATAAGACGGAAAAGAAGACCATGCAAACAGAACCGAAACACGTCGAAATAAAGAAAGTTTCTCTCTAATGGTGAATGGGACTGCCCACGCACGTTTCTTAATCCTTCCTCTCCTCCTTCTTATTCATCTTTTTCCCTCCTGCACGTCTCGTCCAACGTGTGCTGTGCATTCTTTGTTGTCTCTGGCTTTTAATAGCGGATGCAAATCTAATAAATAGTGTGTCATTCGCGGTGATGAAGATACAATATGGGGGCGGTAGAGGTGGAGGTCACGAAGGTTGCTGACCCAGGTTTCCTCTCTGCATGTGTACACTTATATACACGTATATGTGTACAATATATGCATGCTGGTCGTGTGATATATTCCCCACCTAAAGACCTAGAATAAAGCAAAAAAAAAACATAAATAATATATGAAACGAATCCTAATCCTTTTTACTTCTTAGAGCATAACTAATGCCCTACCAATATTTCAGTCGCAGAGGAAAAGGAGGATCGTGGCCAGGGTCCAATGTCGCAGCATCAAAAACGAGTGTCCGGAACCGAGCTGCGAGGAGCCGGTCCTCTTACCCGGAAACTGCTGCAAATCCTGTCCGGGCGACAACTACAGTAAGTAAACCATAAGCAACCGCAAGCGTTGCTGCTGCATATAGGTGCATGACACTTCAAAGTGGCAAGGTTATCCAGATAACAACAAAGCCACGGCGCCCGACGACCTATTTATTGAAGTGTTAACACGCTCTCCGAGCCTTTTCTATCTATCTCTCCGCCTCTCTAGAAATACTGGAAGATGCCTTTCGCACTACTAACACCCATTCGAAGATAAGAAGCGCATCACAATTTTCGTTACCATAATCGCTTTACTTCATCGTTTTCCAATAATTCCATCATCATCATTATTATTATTTTTAACTGCTCAGACATCGCGTATTTACCTTCAGATAAAACTGGAGTGTGGTTTCTTGTTTGCTCGACGGCAGGTCGCGCGCTATTTGTTGATAAACCGAAACTTCCAGGTGCAATTTACGCTATCAGCGAACTTTCTACATCCAACATTTATTTATACAATTTCCACCGGCAGGAAAAAAAAGAAAATGACAACGATAAACATTATGTGCGTAACCTTATTGGTTACTACGAGTTTCACGGTAGTTGTAAACAAAATTAAATTGCGTTTATAATTTCTATCATATTAATCAAATTTCACCAAAAATAGACACAAAACATTAAAATTATTTGAAAACAACTGGAATCATTAGCCTGAAGAGGATTAAACAATTTAATTAACACATTTATTGCCACTGTGATAACATAGAAATTATGTACTGAAAACCATTTTAATTTATAAAAAAAATTGAAATTGTGGTCTTTACTTATGTAACAAAATGAGTCCTGTTTTTGAAAGAAAGAAGAATTGTGCACATTGCCTAGTCTATGTAGATAAACTTGCCATACTTTATATATTTTATATTATGCTATTAACAAAATGATTTAGTTAACATAGAGTACATTGTGTTTATATTACATTCTCAATGTATTTCTGAAAAAATGTAATTCAGATTCAGTAATACTAACATTTATTTTCTTTTAGTAAAAAATCAGGTCTAAAAGGTTTAAAAGAGTATTTGCTATGAATAACTCTTATTTGGCATCTGGATACAGACTAGTAACTACAAGTTATCTCGTATTTGGATGTGGACGTGTTAAATCATGCTGACAACAGAATATTATGTGAATCTGAACAGCGATATATATACATATAAATTGGAAACTATGCGATTTGTGAATAATATGGTTCGATAATTTATAGCTGTTCTTGCATAGAAATGCGTTTCTTTCATCGTAGTTGTTTGCTGTTGCTGCGGTTATTGGCGTGCAAAAGTTATGGTTATTGGTATAACTTTGGGCCTAGGCGAGTTTTCGTGCGCGCTTGAAATACAAGGTACTTAGAGGCATATGGACATGAGTGTGTGTATGTATGTGTATGCCGGTGGGCGAAATATGTGTGTGCATGTACTCCCACCATTTACGAACGGCGCCACGGCTATATTTCCTACGTCTACTGAGAGTCTGTTCAATAAAATTCCGACATCATCTCTGCACGTCCAGAAGGGATATGCATTCTCTCCAGCATTCGGACACCGTCAAAAAAAAGGTGGAAGTGATGGTTGTGGTGGTGGTCGCCTATTGTAGTAATGGTCGGCGATCATTAAAATGAATAGGCGTTTAGATAAATCGACGTTATCGGAAAGGTCGATCGGAAGGGATCGGATGAAGAGGAGCAAGAGCAACAACAAACAGCTACGGAGAGATGAAGGAGAAGATGAGGTGGAGGATTGGAGCAGAACAGAAATGTAGAAGAAGAAGAAAAAAAAGCGAGAAAAGAAAGAATTGTTGTCGGACACGAATAGTTCCCTCGTCGAGGAAGGTGAAACCCGTAATAAAATCGGTGTTTTTGTTTCCTAGAAAGGTGGATTTCAGGCATTTTAAGAGCATGCATGCCGATCTCTGATATAAGTTAACGGGTAATATATTTCGTGGTGTGTCAGAGGCTGTCGACGGCTCGCACACCGACAGACAGACAGACAAGACACTCTCACAGAGTCTATTTTTTCACGCCTTTGTCGTCGTCATCGTCGTAGTCGTCGTCTTTTGAGCACGATTTCAAGGGCGAGCCTCTCTAGACCCCTAAAAATAGCGCAGCGCGAAAATTCCCGTTTTAATTAGCGAAACGCCAATTACGAAACGCTTTACGTGCGAGGATCGCAGTCCCTACAATAATAAAAAAAATAAAGAGACACGTGCCGAATCTGTTGCAGCTTGCTGTTGATGGTGGTTTCTTCGTTTGCGGACATTTTCCGCGTGTTTAAACTAATGGAAGCAGAGCGGTCTCTCTCCTCCGCTATTTCAAGATCCTCCCAAGTCCGTCGACACTCAGGCAAGGACTCCGCAGCCGTCTAAAAATAGTCCCCATGCAGATTGTTTCCAGCGAATTAATCGTAATAATAATAACGAGTCTTAATAAGCAGAAATATAATACGTAGCGATGACACCGATTTTATTGGAGAACCTCCGAGGCGCCAGCGATGGGCATTCCACTACGCGTGGGGTCGCCGCAAAAGCCAAACAACTTACATAAATATACACACATTTATATAGTACATAGCGGCAAACTTTAACATTCTATATTCTACCAAACTATTAGACATCATATATAGTACATGATTTTATGTAATGCAATAAGTATACACGATTATTATTTTTTATTGTAATACCTTGCCAAATTCTGCGGGGCGTTCTGTAGAACGTCGACTAATAAATACGCTTTGCCGTTAACATGTGTATAAATAGTATTACACGACCGCAACGTTGATTAATCTGCAGGATTCACGTGTTTACCTTAGATAAGGCTGAATTGCAAAAAAATAATAATAATAATTACAAAAATAAATAAACACAAACACTTCCCGCTGGCGCCAGCTTGCTAATTTCGTAATCTAATCTAGCTGAATCGTAATACCATCGCATTATTTATTTATTTTTTTTTCCTTTCAACCAGGTGAAGAAGTTCATGATGTCGTGCCGCAAAACACCATGGAGGAAGAAGAAAGGAATACTAAACGTAAGTATACCAAATATAAAGTTGTTAGTTGTTTTGGATTATTCAAATTATTTTGTTTCTTAGATTACGCAGCCTTGCTAACAGGAAGATCGCCTTTGGTGTTGAGGAATGACGATATGAAGCCAATAATCAACGATAACAAGAATAATGTCGTTGCGACTGGTCGCTTTACCTTCCAGAAGAAGAACCTTTACTTCTCGT
Source organism: Nicrophorus vespilloides (assembly GCF_001412225.1). Taxonomy (NCBI): domain Eukaryota; kingdom Metazoa; phylum Arthropoda; class Insecta; order Coleoptera; family Silphidae; genus Nicrophorus; species Nicrophorus vespilloides. Next base: position 30,884 of record NW_017097128.1, read on the forward strand.
TTTACATTTCGGATAAGGCGGCTCGTCCGAGGTCTTTGCAATTCGTGGATGAGAACGCTAATATTTTGGATGAGATCGTTCTCTCTGGTGCTGGAGGAATTGTGAACAGTCATTATCAGAATGTGACTAGGAAGGTGTGCGGTGTCTGGAAGCGACTTCCAAGAGATTACAGGAAGTACTTGAAGGAAGGTAAACTGTACGCCGTTCTGGTTTGGGGTGTTAAGCATCAATCGGAATTTATGCTGAGCGGTAAGATCACCAAGTACGTGGCTCTGAGCACCGAACTCTTCAGTTCTTTGCTGGAACCAGCGCCAGGTACGGATCCCGTTATGATGGCCGGCGCCGGAGGAACCGCCATAGTATCCATCTGGACGGCGACTCCATCCATCCACATAGCGATTGTCTTCAACGGGGTTTTCACAGCGGAGGAAAAGAGCAACGTAACGATTAACATCAACTTGTCTTTGGACGAGAAGAAGGTTATCTATAATGAAACGTTGAAGATCGAGAAACCGGCGCACGAGTTGAACGTGGTCGAGATCAAATCGTCGCTGACTACGAACGAGTTGAAGCATCTGACCAAAGGTAAATTGGTGCTGAGCATCTCTTCGATTTCCCATCCGACTGCTCTGAAGTTGTCGGGAAATCTGATGACGAAAGCTACCTGCGAATTGTTCCAAACAACGCTGTCTTCGCCTGGGAACAACAATTACGGAACATCGGGTCTCGCTTGGTTATTCTTGAACAACGACGGAAGTCTCGTATACAATATCCAAGTTGATGGCCTGACCAATCAGCAGCAACCCATGTACATAACCCTGCAGGATATGAGCACGAGGAAGAAGACAGAACTCGAAGATTTAACTCCATACTATAGGATGGGATGGGCCAACGGCACTGTTGACAGGATCTTCCCTAAGCTTCTCGATCCTCTCTACTCTGGTAACCTTGCTGTGAACGTGGCTACTCAATCAGAGAACAGTCTGATCAGAGGCAAATTATCTCCTCGTTTAGTGGCGGAGGCGAGGGACGCATCCGCGCCGGTTCTATTAAAACGCGAAGATTACTCTTTGCCAACGTCGGCCGTCGGTATGGCTTGGATTAACGTCGATAATGACTGTAATATTCATTATGACGTATCCCTCACCGGTCTCGGCAGTCAAGAAAGACAACTCGAGTTATATTTAGAATTCCTACCGATGATCGCCCCCGGCGCTCCAGTTCTTTACCGCCACTTGGGGGAAATCCAAGGCAGCCAAGTCGAAGGTAGTCCAACGGAAGCGCTGCGTTACGAAGAACTGAACCGACTGGACTCCGGTGTTTGCTTCATCAAAGTTAAAGAGTCGCACAACAGGAACGCGACTCTTTTAGCCGCAACCCTCAAGCAGGTAATAACAACCAATCAAACAACCATTATCCATTACTAATCTTCATCAATCTATTATCGAAAGGTTAAAGTACCATTGACCTGCCTACCCCATTACACCGACAACGACGTGCACATCCTTTACGACACGGAAGTGCCTCAAGGTGGCGCGTGTCTGCACGAAGGAAGGTTCTTCAAGGAAGAAGCTTCATGGACGTCCACCCAGGACCCATGTACCATGTGCTACTGTCAGAACGGAAACACAAAATGCGATACGTCCACCTGCCCCGAACTCCACTGCTCCAACAACATGAAGATCAAGAACCCAGGAGAGTGCTGCCCCATCTGCGCCAACTCCTCCGCTCCCCGGGACATCATCCCGGCCGGCTGTACTTTCGGTGGTAAATTCTATTCATCCGGCAGTAAATTCCACCCCTTCCTCATACCAAACGGATTCGACCATTGCACTGAATGCGCCTGCGAAGAAGCCGAAGTGAAATGCACCAGGAAAGGCAATGAAAAGCAATGTTGCCGGAATTGCGAAACCGAAGCCATGAGAGCTTCAGAGAATGGAACATACCTTGGAGACGGCAGCAGAACCCTTCTACCGGACATCGTGAAACCAGTAAAACCAAAAAAGAACGTGCAACAGATTCTCTTAGACGGTGGCTGCAAGAACCCAGCCGACGCGTTATCCCCTTTCGAAAACGGACAGAAGTATCATCCGTTCATCGCCACACTCGGCGAATTCAAGTGCGTCACATGCAAATGCAAGGTAATTCTCAACAGAAACTAATAAATTCTTCAAACATTACATAACACTTTCTTTCTTCTATCAATAGAACGGCAACACGAAATGCGAGCGACCGAATTGCACCAAAGCCCTGTGCCAGAAGTTCATCAAATCGCACAGGAACCACAGCCTGATCATGGGCACGCCCGAATCCTGCTGCAGTCTGCAGTACTGCAGACGGTACCGACGACATCATAAGCCTTACAACAACAAGAGTTGAATTCCTGGGCCCTTTCACTAGACTCGAGCAGGAGGACAACGATAACTGGCATCATTAAAAAAGAACAACGATGTGCTTCCTCTTTTCTTTTCAATTTCTTTCAAAGAAAGCAAAAACAAAACTATATATATATTATTAAAAAAAAAGGAGAAAGAAAACTCGCGGCCTCCTCGAGCTCCCTCTTAAAATAATTACCTTTCTACCAAAGAAGACTGATGCAGATATTTGTATGCAAAACTTAAGAAGAAGAAAAAAGCGTTTTTTAAAAAAATAGGAAAAATCAGAGCGAGAAAAAAAAAACGATTGAAACTTTTCACATAACCGATTGGTCCTTATCGAAGTTTTGCCTTCAACACGAGTAGAAGTTATATGTGTTTTATTTTTTATTAATTAATTTCTTTCTGTGTATTATTTATTTTTTATATGTGTATATTATTGCTACGTTTATTTAAAAAAATGATGAAGAAAAAAGAAAAACAAACTAATGTGGAAGAAAACAGGTGTTATATTTATATCTCTACATATATATTTTTCCGTTTATTTTCTGTAGATAATATAACAAAAAAAAACGGAGCTGTTTTCCTTCTGCGAACTGTGGATCATATTTTTTAGGATGTGTAAAAAAATATATAGTATTTATTGAATATCTCCTTTTTGTTTTGTTGATTTGAAAAATTGATGATTTTTAGAAGAAGAAAAAAAAAAGTATACAAAAATAAAGATAATGAAAATGTGTTTAGGGAAATTGATAGAGAGAGAGAGAGAGAGAAAGAGAAAATATGTGCTACAACTTAGGAAGGATGAGCAAACACTTGATCGCTGATGAACTTTTCTGTAATGATTTTTAAATTATTCCATATCAATGAGTTTCTGGACGAGACTCGAGAAACCCTCAAACTAGAGACGAAGGCTGAACTCAACTTTAATTAATTTTTAAATAACTCTAGAAAGGAAATTAAACGAAATATTAACAAGAAAAAAAAAGGTAATAAAATAAATACAGGTTACTTAAAGCAGTTAAGATTAGTACATATCGATGTTGGTGCCATTTTAAAAATAGGTACTTAAAAAGTAGGCTTAATTTAATTGAACACGTAGGAGCATTTAAACAATGAATAATTCAAATTGACGTAACGTATACATATATTTATTATATTAGAGGGAGAAGAAAAATTGGAATCTCCAAGTTGCAATATTACAGTATTTTTTTATTAATTATTATTTTATTTTATGTTGTTTTTTTTCGCTAATTATTATGATTGTTGTGCGATGTATGCAATCGATTGTTTGATTGAATTTTTTCTCTGTTCTCTTCGCGTGGATGCGATGATGATGTAAAAATGTATTCTCTGTTATACTGCACACGTAAAATTAATTATTGTAAATATTAGTTATTTGCTTTAGGTAAATATTATACGCTTGTAAATAGATATTAAGGTTTAATATACGTACAGTTATAAGAACGCTAATTGTGTATGACTTTTCGTAGGTAAAGTAACAAACAAAAAATAATAATAATAACAATATAAAAACTGAAAAATTACAAAAAAAAACATATCTGCAGAATGCATTTTGTTGTTATTTGATTGTATTTTATTTTTGGTGTAAACTTACAAACTCCGTCTCTTATTCTTTCTCTTGTTTTTTAACACATACAAAAAATAAATCTAATTAAGTTATAGGATGAATGGAGAAGTAAAACAAAAATGGCTTTGTTGGTTCGACATCAAGGAAACAAACTGAAGATGAACACGAACTATACATATTTATATACAAGATATTTCTCTATTATTCAACTTAAGTGTACCTGCTACCTAGAAATATATGCTTCAACTATGTATCTAAAAATTGTTTTCTTTTTTCCATTCCTTTAATTTTGTCTATCCGAATATTTATTACAACATTTAGTCACACGCTTGAAATTCTCCACCGCTGATTTATTGTCCCAACCAAACGTTTCTTCTTTTGACTCTCTCACGAGGCCCATTTCTGTGGCTTTTTTTAATACTTCTTCGAACTAATAAGACTAATGCAACGACTTTTCGAAGTATTTGGATCGTCTTTTTCTAACAGGAAATATTTCATGCAGTTTAAACAGGATGCACTTTAAGAAAATACCTAAATTTTACAATTTTACAATATTTAATAAATTTTATTACATTTGTAACAATTTTTTCATAATCAAAACACATTTTTCATTATGAATTTATTCCAGAATTTATATTAACCCTTTGAATCCTAGTGGTATCATGACAAAACCAACGTTTTAATGTTTTATATTGTAAAGTCTTAAATGTATTTTACTTAAATCTCACTATATGAGCTATGCGCTCCAGAATCACTTTAAACCTTTGCAGACGAGCGGCGGAGATAGTCGCCCTATTATTTACAAAGGAGACTACGCTTCTATAAAATTGTATACAAGTCCACTACAGTTGCGCACTCAGCGAAATTTAGTTCAAAGCGTTTTTGTCAGTTGAAAATGCATTTGAGTTCTGGTATTGGTATCATGACAAATTACCGTTTTAATGATTTATATTGTAAAATCTTAAAGGTATTTTACATAAACCTCTTTTACGATCTATGCGTTCCAGAATCAATTTAAACTTTTGCGGACGAGCAGCGGATATAGTCGCCATATTCTTAACAAAGTAGACTACGCCTATGTAAAATTGTATACAAGTCCACTGCGGTAGCGCACTCATAGAATCTTAGTTCAAAGCGTTTTTGTCAGTTGAAAATTCAACTTTGTGAAAAAAATAATTACTGCAATATCTCACAAAGTGCGGCTTTTATCAGTCCAGATTCACCACAGTCCAGTTTGGAAACATCAAAACAAACTATTATTTTTTTATACATAATTTTTTATACATAAACTTTAAAGGTATTTTACATAAACCTCACTGTTGTACGATCAACTAGTTCCAGAATCAATTTAAACCTTTTCGGACGAGCGGCGTATATTGTCGCCATATTCTTTACAAAGTAGACTACGGTTATATCGTGTGGTTCATTTTTTCTTAGTATTGAATTCCTCGAATTGTACGCCGAATAGCCGCATAATACGAGGTATCTGAACATATGATTTGGTAAATTCAAAATCTACTTTTTTTTAATACTAAATAATTTGTTTTGTAATGTAATATAAATAAACAATACAAGTCTAGACTTTTATGCAAGTATAGGAAAATGGTAAAAAAATACACACACACACAATGATTCACTCGATAAAAGAGAACGAAGCGTTCTGCTGCAAAAGCAGGTGTCCCGAAAAAAAAAAACAAACAAACTGTAAACAATCCGCGCGCGTGGTAAACTTCCCGGAATCAGAACCGATTCATGAATGAAATCGTAGTATTTCCATACAAACCTATGAATGAAATCTTTTGCTTCTAAGATTATATTTAATTTTTTTAATTTTGATTTTATTTAACTTTCAAGTAACAAAAATGTAATTTAAACTATGGTTTAATATTCTTGCATGATGGAAGTAGTTTTATTTTCGTTGTCCCCAACGGAGATGTTTCCAGTTTCCAATTCCGCTCGACGATTTACATTTTAATTAAGATTTGTTTGAAAACCGTGTTTCTATGCTAATTTTATGGCTCATATATTATTACCTTTTCTGTTTAAAGGTTTGATACTTTTTTAATTAAATTATAATAAGAAATATTACATAAACTGAGGATTTAAGTTTGTTTGGTAAGTTTTTATTGTATCGTTTCATAAGAAGTTTCGGTATAATTAGTAAACCGGTGACATTACAATGAAAAAAAAAACAAACGAAACGCATGAGCGTAGAATCCGCCGCCTGATATGTTCTAAAAATAAGATTCATTAAGACATCTGACCAAGTCAACGGAAGTGCTTCGATCCCACTCCAAAAAAAAAGTATTCGGAAACTATTTTCATCTTTGGCTTAGTCTCAATATGGTTGAACTCTACGCTTTTACCGAGAAATGTAGTATATTTATATTTCGACAATCATATGATTATCACACAAAAACTCGGCGTATGATTATTACACATCTCTCATATGACTGTTGCAAAATCATATGATGATACCACGTAACAACATCAACAACATCTGTACATTCTTCGTGTGATCCACCTGCAAAGAAATATAACAAAAACAAGTCACATTGTTTTGGTTTTTTGGAATGCTTTGTTTATAGATAGTTAGGTAATACAAAATCTAATAATTAAGTACGTTATGATGATTCTGGTGTAGATTTAGTTGTTCACAATTTGCTCGGTTTCATCTTCTTCGCCATCTCGACGGATTCTTGCATAACTCTGAGGACGTACTCGACTTTTTCTGGAGACGCGTTGTATCCCATTAGGCCGATCCGGAAAACTTTGTTGGCAGTCGGCCCCAAACCGCCGGCTATCTCCACGAGGAATCTGAGCAATAAAGAGGACGATCACAGGCATTATATTATGCAATAAACGGATAAATAAAGGAGCGGCGGAATGAGGACGGGAAACCGAAAAAGTTTCGGAGGACCGACGAAGCCAAGAAAAACCGTATAATAAAGGCATTCGCGTTCCCAATTTATATTTTTACATCTCTGCAACAGCCAGACATCGTGTTCTGCGTTTAAATGCAAATCGTGGATAAAAAAATATTAAATTCTGTCATTACTGTTGCTGAATAACAATCACAAAACTGTTCTCACAAAAAGCACACACATATATTCATTAAATATTCAATTCTTTCATACATTTCTTTTACAGCAATCTTTATTTCTGTATTAAAATATTTATCGCATCAAACTTAATGAAAAAAACTTGTATTTAACAATCACTTTCATTCAAGCTTTCATTCAAATGCATACACATATTTAAAATTCTATTGCATCATCTTACTTCAATCCAATTTTTATTTCTGTGTTAACATCTTTTCCTCCTCAAACTTACATAATAAATCTCATATTTTAATATTTTGTTCATTTCTCTATTGGAATGCAATAATCAAATATATTTTACTGTCTTTTTTGTACTTCTCTATTAGAATGCAACAATAAAATATGTTTTACTGTCTTTTTGGTAACTATTTTGGTACTAATTTTTATCATTACTGTTGCTAAATAAAAAATTACATAACTTAATTTCTTTTCAACAGGATTTATTGCAATCTTAATTCTTGTATTATAATCTTTTCCTCGTAAAAGTCAATAAAGAAATTTTTTATTTTACTATGATTTTGACTATTTTCTACTCTATTTTGGCACTAATTTATATCATTACTGCTAAAAATCACAAAGATTTCATTCATATGCATACACACATTTATAATTATATCATTTTATTTATCTTCTTACGTAAAACTTACTTTTCTTCGTAAAACTTACATAACAAATCTCATATTGTAATATGTTTGATTGTGCTTTTCATCCTTTCCTTACCGAATTTTGGTCTATCATTACTGTTGCTAAATAACAGTCACATAACTTCATTTTTAATTCTTGTATTAACAACTTTTCCCCAACAAACTTAATGTATAAATCTTATTTCACTATATTTTCTAACCAATTTTGATACTAATTTCTATTAGTATTACTGCAAATAACAATCACAAACTTTCATTCAAATACATATACATATTTAAAATTAACTTACTTCAATACAATCTTCATGTCTGTTTTAACATCTTTTCCTCATCAAACTTACATAACAAATTCCATATTTCAATGTAAAAATAAAATGAATTTTTGGTTCTTTCTTTACCGAATTTTGGTCCTAATTTCAATCATTACTGTTGTTATATGGCAATCACAAAACTTCATTGAAATACACACACTTATTTATAAAGTATTCAATTATTTTATACACTTTTTCCTCATTAAAGTTAAGAAAGAAATCTTATATATATATTATATTTTGGTTCCTTTTAAATCTTATTTTTGATCTACTTTCTATCATTACTCTTGTTAAATATCAATGACAAAGCTTTCATTCAAATGCATACACAACATACTTTAAAATTCTATTATTTCATACATATTTTTACTGTAAACTTGATTTCTGTTTTACCATCATTTACACAGAAAACTTAAGTAAGAAATATCATATTTTAATATATTGCTAATTTCTTTATTACAATGCAATAATAAAATGTGTTTTATTCTGTTACTTACTAACTTATTTTGGGTATTCAATTCTTGTACAATTGTTTTTACTGAAATCTTTATTCTTGTATTATCATCTTTTTCTCATCAAACTAAATATCAAAATCTTATATTTTTCTTCTGGTTTTGGCTCGTTTTTACTTTATTTTGTCCTAATTTCTATCATTACATTTTCCTCATTCTATCATAACATTTCTATCAAAAGCATACTCATATTCATTTAAAATTATATTATTTCATACTTGTTTTAACTGCTAACTTTATTTCTATTTTACTGTGTAGTCAGTTCATTTCTATAGTGTTATATATGAAAAATGTTTAAATAACCAACAGTTTTTTAATACTTTGTAAAGATAATTTCCTATTGTACTAAATACCATTATTTAATTCTCTAGTTCATACCTATTCATTGCGTAATTGGTGACATCTTTCCATTGAACACCATGTGGTACCTTGACGGTGGTTATGGTAGGCAACCTCTTGGACGCATCGGACACGTACAGTTGCAGACCTAACTTCTCTAGTCCTTCGCGGAGAAGCCTGGCACAATTTTCATGTCTTTCAATGACACTCTGAATGCCCTCTTCAGCGACCATCGCCAAAGCTTCGCGTAACCCGTACAAAAGGGTCGTTGAAATGGTGTGATGGTATCTGAAATTGAGCAGAAGACAAACAAAACAAAAAAAATGAGAAATGGTTGTCCTTTCAAAAAGGGTTCGTTGACACAGAAAACGCATTTAAATTTTGTATTTTTAACGTACATAAGTTCCAATTAATATTTGGAATCGGTAAACGTACACTTCGGACGGAAAAATTGAACAAAAAATTGTTGTTGGGACAATAAATTCATATAACAAACACACCTACAAATTGGTATAACGTATTAGTAAGTAGATTTGTAGAATTTACATAATTTGGGTTGCGAACATTGTCTTTTAACGGATTATGTTCGTTAACCGAATACAGTACGAGTATTGATTTTAAAAATACAATTTTTGGTATTATATGCTTATATTGACACTTTAGTAATTACCAAAATTATTGAAAATTTAGATTATAAAAAATAAAATTTGGATCAAAATGGCTTAAGTAGATTCTTCGATATTAATAACAATTAATACTTGAAATTGATATTTAAATAAGTAAATTTGTGTATAATGAAAAAAATTGTTATAATTTTTTTTTTACTAATAATCATTAATTAGTGTTCTTTAATTGTAAAGTGAAAGTGAAATTATTTTTAATTTTCAATGTTTTTTTTGTAGTTTATTTCAATATATTTTTTTTTATTAATATTATGGATTAAATGTTGAAGTTATTTACTAAATACTGAGGCTATTGATTTTAAATTAAAATTTAAATTATTTGAGCTAGGCAACTCTATGTACGTTCTCAATAATTTTGATTTATATTTGTAAAATATTCTAATTAAACAATGATTAAAACATAATTTCTGTTTCTGTATTTGTTATTTTTATATATAATTTGTTTAATTAATAACTATTATTATATAAGTAATTAGTAAATATATGATAATAATTATAATAATTAATTTATTATTAATGAAGCAAAAAGTTTAATTTTCTTAATAGAAATCTACTTACACTCTGGGGTTTCCAAAGCAAGCCCAATAATCACCGAGAATTTTCATGTCCCAGTAGAAGACTTGGATCTCGGTTTTCCGGTTGAATATCTTCTGCCTAAAGGGGAAAGAAAGGACGAATATACAGTATGAGTATGTAGGCTATATGCATTTTTTAAAGATGTTTACTTAGCCCTGTCGCTAAAGGAGATCGGGGTGATTCCCGGTGGAGCTCCAAGGACTTTCTGTGTTCCCGTGTAGATGGCATCAATTCCCCATTCATCTGCAAGGACAGGAACTCCGCCAAGCGATGCGACAGTATCCACCGCCAACAAACAATTGAATCTATAAAAAAAATAGAATCAACATACATTTTTTATGAATGTTTTTATTTTGTTTTAATATTTGATATATTGCATTTATTGCGAATTTATGCTGCCCACATAATATGATAATTAATTGTGTGAATAATAAATTTCAAATATGAGTTGCAGCAGGCAAGTAAACTAGGTCAAATTTGTACAGAAACGCTGAATTTATGTATTATTTTATATTTATATACTATTATGATTAAATGAAATATAACAATATGAAAACAATTGTATTTTATCAATAATTATTTGACTGGTTTTAATTTAACCACAAAAAAACTTAATGGACATTATGATTTTATGCGAAAAAATACATGTGTAAGATGTATTTTTCGTATAATATTGAAATACCTCGAGTTTCAAGAATTCGACCAAAAATATTAGTTTTTGTTGAATTCTTCAAGGATCAAAGATGTAGAAATAAATCTATTCTTGGAAATGAAAATATAAATTATAACAAAGTTAATATTGACAATTAAGTATCTTTTTTAATTTCGTGTCCACGCTGCATGCAGTATCAGATATAAATTTTTAAGAGGAGCAAAAAACAATAGAGATAATCATAGAGTCGTAATTATGTAAGATTTTTTTTTAAATTTACTAAATAATTATTCATAATTATTAATAATAATTATTATGCTTTTTTTATATTTGGTGTAGACCAGAGTTTCTTAGGGATGTCCCGTTTTCGAGTTTCAAATCTTGGTGTCTCAACTAGATTTTCGTGAGATTATTTATGTGATTTTTGGTATTTATTTCCAATAAACGTATTCCTTATTACAAATATTGTTCTTGTCCTTTTTTAGATGATAATTGTCTCTATGGCAACTCCCTATGGCAACTTTAGTCACAACTCAATATTACGACGTGTTATTTGTTCATAAGTTACGAAATGACAGCTGTCACCTTGTGTCAAAAAATGTATGTTACAAACAATTGAGTCGCAGTGTAATTACAAACAAGTAATGTACGTGAAATGGCAAAACGGTTGAAAAACTCTGGTTTAGAAGAAAGAATAATCGATGTTGTTTAAATAATTGAGTATTGAGAAATAATATATTTGTTTGTAATTTAATGATTTTAAAAGTCTAACGAAATAATGTAAAGTCTCTGGATTATTCAAGTATTCCTTAGGTATTTCTGTGAGTAAATAATTCAAAGAATTTGTATTGATTTTGTGTTTGTATAACGACAGATTCTATCCGTTAGCATAGATATTAAGTTTCACCTGTGACAGAGGTCGCCTAGTCCTTCCAAAGGCTGGTAAACTCCCGTGGAACTCTCCCCTTGGACAATGAACAGCATCACGGGCTTATGCTTCATCAAAGCCATCTCCAGTTGGGCCAGACTGAAGTTGTTTCCAGGCTCCGTCGTTACCTTAACGGGGACAGATCCTGCAGACAGTAGTAACAAAACGTAGTCAGACAATAGGTTTACATCCTCTTTGGACGATTTATATCTGGAATTCTAAGCGTCGGGAATCCGGGCATATTTACCGTAACGCTCTGCCATGTTCGAGGCTCTTTCGCCCCAAATTCCGTTCGTCGCAACAAGAACCTTCTCGCCCGGCTCCAACAGATTGCACATCACGGTCTCCATTCCTCCGTGACCGGATGCACTGACTGCCAAAGTCAATTCGTTCCTGGTCTGGAATATATATTGGATTCCTGCTTTGACCTCGTCCATAATCTACACGACAAACAAATACTTCAATATAAAGAGAGAGAAAAAAAAACATTATAGCAAGCGAATTATTTCTTCATTTCGTGAATTTGTTCCGATACAAACTAAAGAAACAAGTATAATCCATGATCAGATCAAACAACTCTATCACGATATACATTTTATTCTATAGTCTACGGGTCGGCAACCTTTTTGGAACAAAGAGCCACTATTAGCTTTTTTACTAGTGATATTAATGTGAGTGAGATATAGGAGCCGCAAATTCACATGTAGAGCCATGGGTTGATTCAATAATTTTATATAACATAAAGGCACTACATGATCATATTTGACAGATTATTCTAGGAAAATGACAAAATCTACAAATTTGACAATATTCTTATTGGAAAAATCATATTTTTTTCTTTAATTTACGTATTTAATTATATAGTTAGTATTCATGGGTATACGTCATAAAATAAAATGTGAAGAAACTCGACCTTAAATTTTGACAACTGATTACAGAAGAATGGGAAATATCACAAATACTGTAATAAGTACATTAGAAAGGCTATAGTTTTTCATTTGATGTGCATATTTCATTAAGTAGCATAAGTGGATATCTAGCAATTAATGTCAGAAATAATAGATCAAACGAATCATTCAACTATTACATAATGTAGTGTATATTTTTATATGATTTATGTACACTAATTAATATGTAATATAATAAGGTTTGACTTTATACAATTTACTTTTGTTTAGTATATTTAGTATCAGCTTTATGGAAAAAAATGTCTAACAACTGAACTTATTCAAAAAAATCCATGTAAAACTTAAACTTTATTTGGTTCAAATATTAGGAAATTTATTGTGCATCATGAAAATATTCCCATGATTTTTTTCATTGATAATATAAAGTTGAAGAAAAGGAAATGAGACGCGTACTTTGTTTTGGCATCAGAAATTATAGGTGCGTGGATAAATGGATGTGTAAAATAATCGGATGAGTAATATTATTTGAAGATAAATGAGTTTTACGATAGCATTAAAATATAATTAGTGGTATGGGTTAATGCGATCCGCGAACGGCGATCCTCTGGTTATTGGGAGGAGGGTGGTTCTCGTTCTTCTGCGTTTCTTCCACCTCCTCCTCCTCCTCATCTTCATCCTCGTATCATCGGACAGGTGGTAAGATCCACGCGCTTTGAGGAGAGAAGCTCTTATGTATCTTGAGGTGCTCATCTGTTCCTTCGAGCAGGTGACTAGTAATAACACGGTTTTCTCTTTGTAAACGAGCCGCGAGTGATTTTGTGGTCGAGCCAGAGGAACCAACAAAAAGAAAACCGAATAAAGACGAAGACCACGGAGGAGGATAAATTTTATTATAATTATGGTTTCTTCGTGCCGCGACAGATAACATAAGGAGAAACACGACCACCTACTTTAATTACAACAAAACGCACATCCTCTTTCGTTGCTCGAAATCGCTGCACTCCTCCAACTGCCGAATCTTGTTTGGTTTCTGATCCCAAGCAACGATAGCAATGATTACATACATTTAACCTCAACCCGAACCTCAAGAACAACAACAGCAACAACAAAAAAAAACTATTACATTTACGTAATTTATATCATCATAAGTCCTGTCGACTGAGACAGAATACAGCATTTCCCACATTCCGTACAATAGAAATTCAACAAAGTTCACGGCTGAAACAACCCCATACTAAATCACCCGACAACACACGTTTAACAATAAGACATTACTACATGGTACTTTATGCACGTTGCAGTAGAAGCTTCAACTCAGTAAATGTATACACTTACTAGTCAATACTATTTTGTAAAATAAAATTATTTGTAAACTGTGACTACTAAACCTATATATATATTAAAAAAACGTTCTTTGTCCCAAGACATACTTGAATCTATAATTAAGCAACACACTTAAGCACTTATTATACATGGAATTTCATTGAAATATAATTGAATTAATTCTCTTTTAAAACTATTCTTTTAACGTTTCAATTAATTGCTTCGTGACGATTCGTGTTTTTGTACCCCTGATTGGCAATTTTTCTAATAATCGCCTTATTTTTACTACTACTACTGTTTTATCAAGGTGCGAATACAAAGTTTTAATTTCAACATTTTATTTAATGAAACATAATGATTTTAATGTCTGGGATAAAATCAAATAATAGATGTTTGAAAATAAATATTGTCTAAAATGTAATCATAATACACATTCAAATTCGATATATTTGACAGCTTCTAGCAGGCGTTTGGAGTACAGCACCAACCTGCCAGTAGAATCATTGGACAGATGATACTTTTTCCTTTAATTAGAGTATTTGACGATCGAATTAGTTTGCGAGATTGTTGAGTAATTCAAGAAAATACTTCATCTTATTCTACAATAAAATAAGAAAAAAAGTGTTTTATTTTCCGGTCCACTCATGTTTTATTTTTTTTTGTATATTGGCCAAAACATATTCAACTCATTGCCAAAATTGTGGCAGCTGCAAATAAGTAGAGTTAAGATAAAATGAAAATACCTATCCAATACCAAGTTATTGGGTAAAATGACCTTTTGAATGAATATTTTAAAACTATTGGTAATTTCATCAATCAACTATATTTTCATTTCTTAAATTAAGTTGATATGTTTGACAATGAATATCTTAGGTAAAAACTAATTCATTTGTAAGTGTATGCATATTATAAGTAACATATCTTAGAAACTAAATAAAGAACGAAGATAACCGAAAAAACGTCATTTATATGTTATATAATTTACCAGTTTTACATAATAAATAGCGTAACAATGCGTAGCGAGGCGCAACAAAAAAAAAATATAAAAAATAGTTCATAATTTTCGAGTAATTATGAAAAATACGCGAAAAAATGAAAACAGGTCAGAGGTAACATTATTTATATAACGAGTTGCGCAACGATGTTCCTTATTTTATTCATCAATAACTTACGAAAAAAGTGCTTTTGAGTTATTAACGAAAAACGAAAATCTCTAGTCATGTTTTTACCAAATTTTGAAAAAGTTGTGAAAAACAATCATAAATTTTCACATACTTGAAATATTATGGTTAATCAAAAATATCTATGATTTGGTGTAAAAGTTGTGCAACATTTCAGAACTTTTCATAATACTGAAACTAGATTTTTTTTCAGCACGCCCATTTGTAAGTTGACGGTTTCCAGTATATGATAATAGTTATATTATATATATTTTTTATAGTTAATTGCATAATGTGAGAAAAATCACTAAATCTGTATTAAAAAACG
This sequence comes from Nicrophorus vespilloides, assembly GCF_001412225.1. Taxonomy (NCBI): domain Eukaryota; kingdom Metazoa; phylum Arthropoda; class Insecta; order Coleoptera; family Silphidae; genus Nicrophorus; species Nicrophorus vespilloides. Next base: position 46,315 of record NW_017097128.1, read on the forward strand.
AAAGAAATTACAGATTTATTAATAGCTTTGTTTCGGTATTGGTGGATTGCGAAGGATTGCAATCAATCCAAAATAGATTAAAATCCAATTAAGCGCAATCGAATTGCATTCAGTGATTTATTTGCGTTTTGTATTTACTTTGGTAAACGGTGTGCATTGCAGCTGTAGCGTGCTTCGGTAGTTCGGTGTCGTTGCGGTTCTCGTACATTTTGCATAACAATGCGTGCGTATGTGTAACACTAAATTTTGGTGGAATCGCAATCGTTTTGAGTTTTGCGCTGAAAACTGAAAACGCCCGGTCGTAAAGCGGGGTACGCCAGAAACGGGGAACGAGATTGTAATTCGGGGGAGGCAGGTTTCACGGTTTCAAACCGCAGTGACAGCTTCTTTGGTATGTATGCTGCTGCACACAGTAATTAACCATTGAATCAAGATCAGAATGGAATTGCATTGGATTAAGCACGTAATTGGAATTTACTTTAGACTATTCATCTATTTGTAACATGAAAATTACCGAAAATATAATGTTTCAAGATTATTTTTAATAAATTAAAAAAATATTTTCATTTATAATCTTAGACTTTAAACAAAATGTGAAATATAAATAATATTCTTTTAGAAATGTATTTACAATTAATCAGCTATTTTTCATGAATTTAATATTTTGGTTATTGAATTGAATTTATAAACTTAAAATTTGATTGCGTTTTATGGTCCGAAGTTAATGAAATATTCTTGTCTAAAAATTATCCAATTAATTTAATTTAAATTGAAAAAACAATTAATAAAGAACTACTAAAGAAATTGGTAGGAATTAAATAATCAATCAATTATTAAATTATTATATGTACAAAAAGTAATATATTCATGAAACAGTTAAAAGTTCTTAGTAAAAATTTAATAAAAAAAATAATCGAAAGTTTTCGAATAAATATTAAACAATAATCCACGCATAGTCCGGGTAATTAGTTACGCAAATATCCTGGACTTTTTGAAATTAGACTAATCGAGGCAGTAAAGGCAAAAACATAAACAGCACAAAAATAGACTTAATACTTAGAATATAAAAGCAATATACATGAATATAAAAACAATTTACTTAAAACTTAGTTTGTTCTGATATTTTTAAACCGGACTTTACTAAAATGGGATTGATTGCGGACGGACTATTCCAGGTAATGCTTTATATTGTAATGATCATTCTACTGAATTTTCGTCGATTTGAAAGGAGTTTTATAAAAGAGTCAACTATAGCAAAAAAAAAACTATTAGAACGCATCAATTTTTAACAATTTTTTTATAAAAATTTGAGAATTTGAGAAAGATGTACGGCAAAGATACATATAAATGGAGAGGAAATTATTTGAAATTAACTCCATGAAACTTCATTCATTGTGAGTAAAAAAATATTATGTTTAGAAAAAAAAAACAAACTAAGAATATGCGTTATAAAACTTATTAGAACATATGGAATTGTATACTAATATGAATATGAGGTTGTAAAACTAAAAAAATAATATTTATAATATATCACGATGGACGCTCAATAATAAAACATTTTAGAAAGCTAGAAAGCTAACACAAGAATAGTAGATTTTAGTATAATTTGAAATGAAATGTTGAAACAGAAACCAAACTGAGATTTGCAAAACTTATTAAAACATATTGCATGTAATTAAATATAGTTAAAAACCGGATTGTTTGAAACCGGACTAATCGAGAACTTTAAAACCGCATAAATATAAACAGCTCAAAGAGTGTCTATATTGTATATGTACTAATTTTTTATAATTTATTTTGCTTAATTAACATTTAGTTTGTTTTCAAATTTTCAAACTGTACTATAGTGAATCCACATTGATCGAAGCCGCACTATGTGAAGTATTGCGAAGTATGTTGAAGTACTGAAATGTTTTTTCTAAATGAAAATATCTTCAAAAAAATGTAACAAATACAGAAGATGTAATTTTTCGTTACTATAAAAGTACAATTGTCAATAAAGTATGTGGTCTATGATAAAATAGATTTAGTTCAATAAATCAAATATTTTGTTAAATGTATAGAGATTTGGGAAATATTACAAATATTTTATGGCTATTGATTTGCAACGAATAGAAGACTTTTAAAAAGTAATTTAAATTGCATGAAAATAATATATTTAACAGACTTTGAGTTCGAAATATATAAAAAAAAGATTAATTAATTCATAAGACGAATTCCTTTTTGCCCGGATGACGGAGCAAATAATGAAACCCGATACCTGTAATACGAGAGATTTGCGAAACGCAATGGTATTATTACGTGGGTACAATGACCAAGAGGAACAAGCAAAAAAAAAATCCCGGTCGCATAATTGCCCTCAGAGCTTAGCTGTGGTCCTATTTACTACATCTAAATTACCTTCGTGGTTTCCGTATGTAAGTGGCCCAAAACTGGTTGGCTGAGGGCGTGCAGAATCCTCGGAGTGCAGTTGGACGGTCCTGCTCCCATTAAAGTTTTATGCGGGATAATCAGAGGTTTACGAAGAGCTTCCGGCTTTTCCACACGCATCTTGCAATAATTTCTGCGAAAATCAAAATTAAAAAAAATATATTATTTGGATTGGATCTTGAAAGGAATTGTATTTGCAATGGATCGTGTGATTTTAATGTTTTCGATTCAGCAAGTTTCGGTTCTGTTTGCTTTATGAAATAATACTCGAACCGGTGGAAAAAGCAATGAGGACGTCGTCATCCAGGAAACTTTTTGTTTTCCTTTCGGAATTGAATTTAATTAGAGTCGGATGCTGCGGCTGCTCAGGATGAACACAGGAGGAGGAAGCGTTTAACGTTGTTACATCATTGCATTTCAGCAATAGCCTGGATGCAAAGTGCAGATGCCTCGCTCCCATAGTTATTATGACACTCATCCCAGTGCGCCCGTCGAAGGGGGTGTGTGGGCGGGTTAGGTTGAAGAGCATTAATTAAATTTATGAGTTAGGCGATGAGTGTTATTGTTCCATCCACCCAACGAATCGCCGATGCGTGAGGGCGCGAACGCTGATCATTTCACATGGATTAGCCTTCACGGGGAAAATTATCCTCATCCGTTTATCAGGATATTCCTGCATCCAATATTTGGTTACAAAGCTCATCTCGTCTTCCCCATCCTCGCCGTTACATAAATAGCTTCAATTTAATTAGCCCCAGTATCGCAGCTAATTAGTCTACCTATCCTAGACGCAATTACCTTATTGCTATTTATTTCAAGTACTATTCTTTTCGCACAGACCTAAATACAAACAAAATTACCTTGCTTCTTATTATTTCACAACTCGAACGCACTGCACGAAAATCGTATACAGAGTGGTCAATATTAGTGTCGAGTTTTATTTATATAGACTTGAAACGCGATACGAAGTGTACGGTGGCTGTCTTATCTGGTGTGGCTGTTTGACCCCAAAAATTCGATCGACAAACAATATCGAGAAGGCAATGGAAACGTATTGTAAAACCGCGCTTTTCCGGCGCTTTAAGGGCAAAAAATCCATCGCACAGATGATTGTGCAATCGAAGGAAGTGGATTGTTTTCGTCGAAACGAACAGATAAATTGTGTAATTATTGTTGAATAATTGATGTTTTTGATGGCGAAGGAAGCGGAACTACATGTCAACATCATTGTTGATAAGTATCACATTTGTTTTCACCAAGCTACTCTGCATCCACACTCTATGTTGATTATACTTGATACTCCATCTCTTTAATAAAACACAGAATCAAATCTATCATAAAATAAATGAAAAATCAAGTATACTTATTTTTAAACCGACATTCACTTTAGTGCAATAGTTTTTTCTGCCATGCCCCACCGTAATCTCTCTAAAATTCTTATGTCCTCTATGCAACATATACTTAATACGCCTACGGTTAAACTCTAGATGTGTCCATTTTCGAATGGGCCCCATGTTGGGAAACATTGCTATATTGCCTTAGGTTTAGAGAATTTGGTTTCGGATGTACAATATTTAAAAAATTCATACTTTTGTTACTGCGTTCTTTCGTCCTGCTTGCTTTTGTTACGGCGCACTTAAATATTATTGGTTATTACTTAGTTATGATAATGAAACTGAACTGAACAGAGCTACAAATAGCGAATTACAAAATTATGAAACTTTATGAAACTTTTTTTAAAGAAATAAATAGATGTGTCCCGGATATTAAATCATAAATTTCAACGTAAAAAGAAGTATTTTATAGTATAAAAAAATTGTTATAATGATTAAGAGTTAAACATGAATAATTAAATATATAATATTTATTATGAATACATAGTTAACACGTTCGAACAGACATTAATATCTTATTTCTCCAGTATAGTGTGGATGATGTGTTGTATTTGTTGATTTAATGCAATTAATTTGAAGTCTGGAAAAGTAAGCAGACAGGAATATTTTGATGGGCTTTAATGTAAAATAATTTGTACGGCTAACTTTCGGTGCACTTGACTGGGTTTGCTGAAACATAATGAATATTATTCGCAAATTAACTTTGAAGCGTGTAATTAGATAGTTTCAGTTCGATATTAATTACCTGCGTAGTTAAACATACCGCACATAGTTATTATCAATCCAATTTTATATTAAATGATGTATGCATTGTATAGACATTCATACAAATGATTTATTAAATAAAATACGAATACAAAATTTATTGTCTTCTGACAAGTTTCAAGCAATAATTATATTTTTTTAAATCTGAAATATATTTTCTAATAATAATTTATTGGCCAAACATCAATACATAAGAAAAAAAAAGTACATTCTATACATATAAATAAATAAATTCTAACATAAAAATATATATATATATATCTACGGACAGGTTTTTTAGGACTGGATTTCGTCATTGGGAAAGTAGTGGGAAACCGTAGTCAAGGATAGGACGGCATATTTGTATATTGATGTTTGGCACTTTATGGATATTTCTGAGTTACGGAAGGTTAAGGAACGGAAATGACGGGATCTGGATTTAATTTTGGATTTGAGTTGTTTGCAACGGGCATTGAGATTGAGTTTAGGATCAAGAAGGATTCCAAGGTATTTAACAAGTGGTGAAGGGAAAATGGAATGATTATTTAACGTAACATGGGGAGACGAAGGGGATATGCGATGGTAGGGAATAAGGAGTCTGGTATTGGATGGGTTAATTTTGAGGCGCTATTTTTAAACCATAAAATGGTCAAGGATAGGAGGTTTTGAAGGCCAAGAATAGAGGATTGAAGGGAACAGGCATGGGAAATCAATGTAGTATCATCAGCGTATTGGAGGACATAGAGGTTGGGATCATAAATATTAGGATCGGGGCTATACATATTACAACAAAAAAGGTTATATAACAGAGGAGACTGAGGGGAGCCTTGCGAGACAAGGATCAAGGAGTTTTAAAATTTTCCTAGTAACAAGGTCATAGCCAGGGGCAGAGTTCTTAGAATATGACAGGGTGTTGAGGAATTCGTGGTTGTGTATAAGGGACTCAGGAGGGACATCAAAGTTATTGGAAAAAAAAGATTGGTACCAATCATTAATATGGACAATATTATTATGGTCAAATGTCCTCGTCAAAATCAAATTGTTTTTTAAAATGTTGCGCAAAGACATTGCAAATGCTGTCATCGTCTGAGTGAGTAATGTTTGTATTGAGGTCAGTTAATTGGTGTAAGGACTGGTTAATTTTGTATTTAGATAGTTTTTTTTTATTTGCCCCCAATAATTTTTACCCCTCGACTCTTCGATTACTGAGCAAGCATTTAACCACTTTTCTTGTTTAAATTCGCGAACTAATTTTTGAAAGGATTTATTTAGTTCATTGAAAATGGTTTTTAAATTTCGGTCCTCAGTTAGTTTTATTTGTCTATAGAGTTGTCGTTTCCTTTTTAATAATCGAAGGATGAAGGGTGGAAGCGAGTATTTGTAAGGTGTTATTTTGATTTTGGGGGAGTTCTGAATAACCGTGGAGGACATAAGTGAATGAAATTCGGAGATGATTTCTGGAGAAGGATCCGAATTTTGGGAAATGAAGACTGGAGTTAACAATAAACATATCACATTTATTTAGAGCAGAGACATATGAAGGAGAGATATTAATAGGGGAGACAGGAGATCGATGTCAAATTGGATTTCCAGGTGATCGGAACAAAGGTCAGGAACACCATCAAGGTTCTTGATGAGGGAATGGATACTGGAAGAGCAGATAACAAGGTCAGGAGAAGTGCTGGCATTATTAGACATAATAAAAGTTGAAGTGTTAGGGACACGAACGAAGTTCGAATTAGCTAGGAAATGGGAGAGGTGACGGGACTTGGAATTGTTTAGGTTGAAATCTCCAACAATAAGGACGTGATTGAAAAGGGAGGCTTTGAGGAATATGGAGTCATCAATGCTGGAGTTCGGGTCGATGTAAACAAGGAATATATGGATCTTGGAGTTGTGGAACGGAATAGTAAAATGGAGAACTTCGTCAGCAGGATTATTTATGACAGGGGGATTTGTTTTACTCAGCTTGGATGGCGGATGAACGACAGCAGAAGAACCACCTCGGATATTATTGATGAGGATGGAAAAAGGAAAGTGTGGGGAAGGCCAATCTCTGAAGGAAGGAAGTACACGGGATTTGGTTTCGATAAACAGGGAACAGGAAATGTTATTTTTAATTATATAGGATTTTATAAGGTGGGATTTAGGGTGAAATGAACTTATGTTGAAATATAAGACACGGAGGCTGCTATCCATTCAAGGGAATTAATTTAGAGGTGCCCTGCGTAGATAATGTGGGTGACTCATGACCTGGATTGTCCTGGTCAAACATAAAAATGTACATATAATTCCCCGAGAAGCACACGTGGGTGTCCACGTGGAAGTCATTTACAAATCGTTTTTTTAGCTTCTGAACCAGTGCAGCACGGTCCGAATGCTTAAGGTGATTGAGTTTGTTCGTAAATGTATTAATTATATAGTCATGGATAGTTAACGCACCATGGATCCTGCTATCCTTGGAGATGGTTTCGGGGATTTCTGCTGTTTTATTATTTGTGGGTTTGATTTTAGCGTTTGGGATACCAGGAATAGGTTGTGTGGGTCGCTTTGGACACTTCATGGACCAAGCCGCATGGTCCTCCGAATTGCATGCCGCACACTTCAGCGACAATGGCGAAGAGCATCGGATGAGGTCCCTGTCACTTGTTGCATTTAGTTATATTGGGGCATTTCTCAGTTTCTCATGTGTATACTCTTGGCACCTTCAACAGGGCACAGGCACCGGAGATGTAGGGATGCTCTCCTCAGTTGGGAAGTGACTGTTTCTATAGAAGAGTCCTTCTCGTAAAAGTTTTTCGTATGATGTCGTACAACTAGTGATGATCCTCACTTTGTATGTTAAGTTGTTTGTTGCTCTAGATGTTATTCGTTTACAGTAACTGCGATTGATCTTGTTGTTTAATTGCGAGCTTATTTCATCGTCGGTTATTTCGAGATCAACTCTGATGAGGACACAGGATAGTGATGTTTGGTTTATGTGTTTTAACGGTAACTTGGGAGAAGCACTCTCTGAATGGCTGCTTATAATGCCTCTGCTCTGCATATCCCTGAGGTAGGCGATTACTTTTGTTTTGATTTGGTGAGTATTACAACATCTGAACGGTTGCAGGGGTTTTTGGTCCAAGCGTCCGAAAACTGGGTCCTGGTAATATTTGTTGCGGTTTTTACCACGAAGGTATTAGTGTAGGTATTTCTAGTGGTTTGTGAAGTCGAAGGCTGTGCAGATGTAGTTTCACCACCCCCAAGAACAAGCTGCAGCCCAACACAGGCCGCCGAAGAGCCGGTACACAAGGACGAGTAAAAAAACACAGAGAAACTATTTACTGATAAGATACGGCAATTCAAACACGTCCGTTCTCTACCATGATTCGTGCAGAACTGACATTTTCTAATTTTCCATATAATTTTATTTAATTTTATTTACACAGATTCTTTGGAAGGGCGAATAATAGCCGAATGGTTAAGTCGCTCTACCTACGATTTCGTGGGTGCCCGTTCGAGTCCTAGTTAAGCCATCAATATTCTACTGAAGTTAACCTACAAGACAAAAGCCAACCAACAAATTTAAAATCTAATCATTATAATGGTAAACTATCCACCGAGAAAGATTGTCCATTTAATGTCAACCTCGTTTTGAAATTTAAAAAAAAAACTAATAAAATTTGTTCCATTTTGTTCTTTATTTATTTTATATTTGCAAGAAGAATTTAGTAAATATACTTATTTTTATATATAATTCAAATAATACATATGATAAGTCATAATTTTAATTTTTTATATAATATAGTTTGCTACAAATTATTTTTAAAACTATGCAAGAAATTTACGGCATCCTCAACAAACTCTTTATAATCTCTAAACATGATTTGCTCATTATTAAGGCTATCCAGGATTTCCATTTAGTCCTTAATACAATTCATACCAATTTTTCTAAGAAATAACTATCTCACATCACTTCTTAAAATCCTCGCAATCCATGGTAAATTTCATATATCATTTGATCATTCAAGAGTCGATTTCTCTCCGTCGTATTTTTGTCAATTACACAGTAAACCTGCTTATTTATTCATTTTCAAATAACTTGTGGAAAGCTGATTTTTTTTGTTTAGGTTATATTGTTTTTATTTTTTGTTATTTGTTTACAGTAAGATTCAACATTTGTCCGTTTTTTAAATCATATAAAGATTAAGAGAAGAGAATGAAAAATTACAAATCTGGAGAATACGTATAATAGTAGTTTTATTATCAATCATATACCTAAAAATATACATCAATAAATAAATTTGTAATATAAATAATATACTATAATAAATAATATTTTCTTGCTAATTATATCTTCTTACAATTATATTTGGTTTTATCAGTACTATTAAATAATAGTTTGAAGCATTATTAAATTAAGTTTTTCAACCTTATTTCTATATAAATTTGTACAACAGTTTTGGATATACCTATAAAATCTTTAAAATCCTCGAAATATTCGTCCAATTTCTTCACAAAACCCAAGGACATTTCTTGGTTCACGTTCATTTGATCAAAAACATGTTGCGTTTCCATTTTTTCCTTAATACTCACCATGTTTGCAGATATTTTCACAAATTCTTTTATATTTTTTATAAAGAAATTTAATCGTTCGGTCCACGTATCCAATGTCTTTGTGTAGTCATTTAATTTATTGGGATCCTCCCCAATCTGCACTTCAACTAAACTAAATCAAGAATTTTATAATATGTATGATTTCTAATGGTTTTCTTTATAAGCTTGCAAGAAACTGTCGGCGTCATTGACAAAATCCTCACAATCCAAAAACAACTTATTCACATCGGCCAAGAAATCCACGGACATTTCATCGTTCTGGTTCATCTGATCAAAAAACTCTTGGGAAATCATTTCTGTCTTCATAGTATTCTTCGTGTCCGTCGAAATGTTCACATATCCCTTTATAGTTTCAATCAATTCATTCAACTGTTCTGTCCAGATTTTCAAAGTCTTCGTGTAGTCACTTAATTGTTGGGGATCCTCCTTCATCTGCCTTTTAACTAACTTCAAGCATGTCGTTAACACTTTCTTCAGTTTGTTTAGCTCCTTCGTCATTAATCCCCAAAATTTGATTTCCTTCTTGGTTTTGTTTTTCAACCATACCCACATCACATAGTTATCGTCCACGCAAAACTCGTATCCTGGACTTACTCTTCCAGTTGTCATGTATTCACATCTCCTGTATTCAACTTCAGTGCGTTTATTTAACAGATCCAAACGATTTTCAGTTTGTTCTTCAATATAATGGTAACTGTTTTGGCATTCACTGGTCACTGATTGCAAGCAAGATAACATATTTTGAATGTTTTCCATATTCTATAGTTTCAAGGTTTGTGTGTGTCTATATCGCGAATTGAATTGATACTAAGATTTGTATCTAGCAAAATATAGGTTTTATACCATTTTTTTAATCATCTACAGATGAAGAGAAGGGATAAAGAATTAGAAATTTGTAGAAAAAGTGTAGTAGTTTTATTATCAATCATATACCTAAAAATATACATCAATAAATAAAATTTATGAATAATTGTAATCAAAATAAAAGAATAGATCAACAATCACATAATAAATTACATATTCTATAATTTGATAGTGTTTTAAACTATTATTTCAGAGTACTGAAAAGTCCGATTCTAAATATTGTTTTTTTTATAACTTTTACAAAAAATAATTTAAAAGAAATAATATACAAGTATTTTTAAATAAATAATATGAAAAACGAATATAATATTTTGGTGATAAATCAGAAATTTGTGTGTGTTGATTTCTACCAATCTTCAATATAACTTTGCAAGACAACTAGTGAGATACTAACAAATTCATCAAAATCTATAAAATATTTCTCCAATTTGTCCATGAAATCCTCGGATATTTTATGGTTCACATTCATCTGATCAAAGAAATCTTGAGTTTGCATTTCCTCTTTAATACTATTTGCATCATTTCATCATTTATTTATAAAATTAAAATAATACATAATATAGGGTGATACAAAAATGTAGACTGTTACGGGCTTTAGCCTCTTAATAACGGAAAGTTTTACAAAAAAAAAAAAAAAAAAACATCAACAATAATAATAAAAATAAACAGAGATAATAACACAAATATATATTAGTAATAATCACTTCACTGCACGAGTGTTTTACATCACTGAGGGGGAGTGTTTTTTAAAGTCTTGGAGGAGTTGTATTAATGTGGGGTCGTTGGAGTTAGCGTAGGACGCCAGCACGGCAGGGGGGTGAGGGATTTTTTCCTTTGGGACTTTGGAGAATGTTGCCCCTAAGGGGTGTAAGAGTGAGAGGGTGGGGTGATCTTGAAGGGCTATGCGTGAAGCGAGTCGGCCTTGGAGTTTTTTAATGTATTCGAGGATGTTTGGGAAGGTGACCAGGTTATAGAGGGTGGAAGAGGGGTGTCGGTAGTGAAGGCGAAGGATTTTGCGGATGCATTTGCGTTCAAACTGAGATTCTTTTTAGTTGTCTGGGTGGAGCAATGGTGTAGTATGTTATGGGTAAGTAAGGATAGGGCGGATGAAAACTTTGTAGATATGGAGAAGGGTTTCAGCGGAGCAACATCCCCGTTTGGAGCGGAGGCAGGAAATGAGATTTAATCGCTGATTTGCTTTTTTGATGGGACCGAGAGCATGCTGAGTATTAAGGGTTTGCGATAGCTGGATTCCGAGGTACGTAGCTGCTTTGGATTCGCGGATTCGGGAATCCCACAGGGTGATGGCGAGGGGTTGGGAAGAGCGGATTCTGGGTGAATGAGGTTGGGATTTGGATGGATTGGGTTTGATCCGCCACCTTCTCATCCAGGACTCCAAGGTGCGGCTGCAGTCTTGGAGCTTCCTGATAGCGATGGGGGCGATTCGGTGAGAGGACCAGATGACAGTGTCGTCGGCGTACTGTTGGATGTGTGACTGCGGTTGAGCCGGGGTAGGAATGTCGGAGCAGAAGATGTTGAAGAGGATTGGGGAGAGGATGATACTATTTGCACTGTTTGTCGATATTGTCACAAATTTCTTAATATTTGTTATTAAGTAATTCAAACGTTCGGTCCAGGTATCCAATGTTTTTGTGTAGTCGCATAATTTGATAGGATCCTCCAACCGAGCTGCAGTTTTGTTTTCAATATTTTCTCGAGTCGTTTCGAATACTGTGTACACAGAATGTAAACATGAGAACATTTTGCTAAGTTTTGCCATCTTCTGTACTTTTAAGATTTCTGTGTATCTATATTACAAGTTGAATGAATACTGATGATTTGTTTGTAACAAGATGCAGCTTTTATAGTTTTTTTTTCTAAATTTTAGAAAATTGTAGAGTAGAGAAGTTTTTTGCAATACAAATATTCAAAAGATTAAAAATAGTTTTTCAGGAATTAGTTAGATTATATCAATAAATAAATGCAAATCTGCAGAATCAATCTTTTATTACATTGGAAAAGTTTTCTTTTCAAATGAAAATTTATGATTTTTATTGCCTCATTTATGACCAAAGTGCTACCGACGTTTCAAACCGGCCTAATCGAGGGCTTTAAAACCGTACAAAATATTTAAAAAGTTAAGTAAATATACTTAATTTTTTATAAATAATTACAAACAAAAAATTATGATACTATTACTAATACTAATTATGTTATTTTTAAAACTTTGCAAGAAATGTACGGCGTCCTCGACAAACTCTTTATAATCTTTAAACATGCTATGCAATTTGCCATTATTAAGGCAATCTTGGATTTCTATTTAATGCTTAATACCATTCATCAAGAAATACAAAATGTTCACATACGTACTTATTTTTTCTAAGAAATGACCATCTCAAATCTCTTCTTCACATCTACGCAATCAATGGTAACTTCCAAATATCATCCGTGATCATTCAATAGTCGATTTCACACCATCGTATAATAGGTTCCACAAGTGAGGAAATAACGTTGAACCCTGTGGCACTCCGCTGTTAATCACCATTAATTTCTCTCATAACTATTTTTGTCAATTACACAGTAAACCTGCTTATTTATTGATTTTCAACATACTTGTGTCAACAAAACTGAATTTTGGTTAGTTTGTTTTTATTTATTTTTTTCTAATTTGTTTTGAACAAGATTCAACATTTATCCTTTTTTTAAATCATATAAAGACTAAGAGAAGGGGGATGAAAAATTACAAATCTGGATAATACGTATAGTAGTTTTATTATCAATCATATACCTATCTTGCTAAACTTCTTAAAAGTCACATAATTAATTACATTTCCTTTTATCAGTACTATTAAATAATAGTTTGAAACATTATTAAATTAACTTTTTCAACCTTATTTCTATATAAATTTGTACAACAGTTTTGGATATACCTATAAAATCTTTAAAATCCTGGAAATATTCGTCCAATTTCTTCCCAAAACCCACGGACATTTCTTGGTTCACGTTCATCTGATCAAAGAAATGTTGCGTTTCCATTTCTTCCTTAATACTCACCATGTTTGTAGATATTTTCACAAATTCCTTAATATTTTTTATAAAGAAATTTAATCGTTCGGTCCACGTATCCAATGACTTCGTGTAGTCATTTAATTTATTGGGATCCTCCCCAATCTGCATTTCAACAAAATGCAAGCATTCCTTTAATAATACTTGAAGGTTGCCCAGCTTCCTCTTGACGAATTCCCAATAAGAGTTTTCGAGGTATCCTTTTTCTTTACACCATACCCTCAAAAATCTGGTCTCCCCCATGCAGAACTCGAATCCGGGGAATGTTAACCCCTTCCCTACATTTTTTGAATATTTTTATGGCAATTTTCAATTTTCTAAACTTTAGAGAAAATTTTACTGTAGAAGCTTAGCTTGTTACAAACACACCATCAGTATCAATTCAACTTGTAATACAGATACACAGAAGTCTTACAACTACAGAAAATGTCAAACCTTCAAAATATGTTTCATGCTTAATTCTGTAAAGAGTGTATTCGAAAACACTCAAAAAAATATTCAACACAAAACGCAGTTCGGTTGAATCTTGCAAAAAAACGCATTGACGTTGAAAACAAGGTAAACATGTTCATCACACACGGAA